>NC_074675.1:31814711-31867211 GCF_029448725.1 Salvelinus fontinalis
CAGTTCACTAAGTACACCTGCAATCATTCACTTGAAGAACTCAATTTGTCCAGAACCACAGATCTAGAATCAGCTTTCCCTCCCTCAGCTCTAACCATAGCCATTTGCGGGCTTAAGCCAAAACTGACCGTAGATCAGCACCTAGATGCAACTTGTTTCATCCTATTCCTATTTTTATAAGCCAATCCTATTTCCTGTTTTCTGCTTCCTGTCCTGTAGTTCTGTTGCTTCTATGACACAGTTCTATCAATCACCATGGTGACACACATACTCATACAGGACACACATACACACAGCGAGCAAGAGAGATACGCACGCGCACGCAAACACACACATGCACAAACACGCACTCACTGTCAGTCTGACTGATGACATAATGCTTTGCTGAGTCACCTACAGAGTGGATTAAATAGCTAGGTTAAACCCTCCCACATAGCTACTAGAACACACCCACAAACACACACAGGCAAAAACACATGACACACAAAAAGCTCTCTGAAAGTTAGCTAAATAACAGAACAGAGAGTGGTGGAGGAGTTAGATTTGACGCATAGCTCGGGTTATATGAACCTCACATCACTGGATGGTTAAAAATAGCTTGTTTCAAAAGCTTATCTCGACCACACGAATCGGTTTGGTGGGCGGTAAACTGTGTGTGTGTGTGTGTGTTAGGTCCCAGTGGCGGAGCGAGGGGAGCTGGTGCGTCAGGGGGAGCTGTTGGTGTGTGGGGGGACCAGGAGGAAGAAGACAGGGGTGAGGAGTGTGTTCCTCTATCAGCACCTCATCATCTTCACCAAGCAGAAGAGTCCCGGCTCAGGACGCACCGCCTACAGCTTCAAACACAGCATCAAGGTAACGGACACGCGCAATGACAACACGCGCACACTCATACACAAGTGCACACGCAGGCGCGCGTAAATACGCACGCACCAGCATGCGCAACCATGCATACACAGGCGCGCGCCCGCAAAGACACACATATGGCCTAAATCAGACGAGATACCCACAGAAGAATTGGGCATGAAAATCCGTCATTTCCAAAACGAAGGTGCAATACCACATGAATCCACTATGTGTACGGTTCCTACCTCTATTCTCTCCACATCTCTCTTTCTCCCCCTCCCCTCCCCCCTCCCTCTCTGCCAGACGGGTGAGATGGGTCTGACCCAGAGTGTGGGTGAGGAGGGGGTGAGGTTCGAGGTGTGGGTGCGTCAGGCTCCTCGTATCCGGGACTGCCTGACCCTGCAGTGTCAGAGTGGAGAGGGGAGGGCAGCCTGGACACACGACATCGCTCAGCTCCTCTGGACTCACGCTATACACAACACAGGTACAGTATGATCCCTGACATTTGACTCTGACCCACAGAACTAGAATACGATTTTAGTTCTGTGCTCTGAAATCTCACCTCTCACCCCAGCCATTTACAACACAAGTTCCAAACTATTGTAGCGACCTTAACCCCATTCACCTAGTGACCGTGTCAAGAGGTTCGGATAAGGTGTCGGGTTGGCGGTCGCCGGACTTGGGTTTGAGTCCTGGTCGGGGGCCACCGCTCAAATTCACTAGTGTAAGATATTGCATCATGAATTGGACATGTAATGGAATTACGCTCCCTCTCTCTCTCTCTCTCTCTCTCTCTCTCTCTCTCTCTCTCTCTCTCTCTCTATGTCTCTCTGTCTCTGTCTCTCTCTGTCTCTCTCTCTTTCTCTCTCTCTCTCTTTCTCGGTCTCTCTTTCTCTCTGTCTCTTTCTCTCTTTCTTTCTCAGAGTTGTGTCTGAAAGAGACAATGTGTATTGGTGTGTCTAGTAAGATACTGCTAGACGTCACAGGAGCACCGGTAACATCTGAACTAGACTCTATCTACAATCTGAATGACAGAGGTGCACGCGCGCACACACACACACACACACACACACACACACACACACACACACACACACACACACACACACACACACTGTCAGAAACCACTCATATATTATAAACACCCTGTGTGTAATATATATACTGTCCACCAGATGTCTCCCTGTGAATAATGGTATTTCACAGTGAGGAATCATGCTCTGTATCTGCGGTGTTGAAATTTTAATTTCATTACAAATGCTTTATTGGCAGGCGACTGACCTCCACTCTCTTTTTCTCGCACTCCTTTCCCCCTCTCTCATATCTCTCTCTCCCTCTCTCTCTCTGTAGTCCACAGTAGCTGTTCAGACTCTTCCTCTGTTGGCAGTCAGAAGGAGGGGGGGTCCCCAGCCTCTGGGAGGGGAAAAACACAGGTGAGTGACACAGACACCCACACACACTTACACACACACATGCACAAATAAACAATCAAATACACACACACACATTCACACTGTGCCTCAAGTGAGAGATCTTTGTCTCCACAGAACCAGTCTCCTTCCACTGCGGTGTAATCTTCATCTCAACAACAAACGTGAGTGATCTTATCTTGCACACTTACTGTAATCTCTCTCCATTTCCTCTACCACTCTCTTTCTCTCCCTTTCCTTGTCTGCCCTGTCAACCCACAATCTCTCCTTTTAAACGTCGAAATCAGTCAAATGCTTTGACCCATATTTCTCCTGAACAACTGAAGATACACCTGTGTCAGAAACCACAGGTTAACCCTTTATAGTTCGTATCAAACACATCAACCTTTGTCTACCTTTCTCCGCTCACTCTCCTCCCTTCCCTCCCTCCCTGTCCAGAAACTGGATTCTGGACTCTGGACCTAATAAAGACCAAAACAACATCTCTATGCAAGCCACTGGACGGGTCAAACTGGACAAGAAGTAAAGGACCAAAGAGAAAAGGGCATACAGGAAACAAAGAGACATTACGGCTCTAACTAACCCAGGACCTAGCATCAGCAGAGCCTGCTGTTGGAGGCCATGTTGGATCGGCCGGACCCAGTTGCTCGCCGAGTCATTGATACCGTGGACACTCCAGCCACACAGTAGAGCCATTGTCCTCCTTCGGCGGCTCCCCACTAGGCCAAACCACTCTGCCTGAACCACTGACTGGAGTCCGTGGCCTTCGTGCTTCCACTATCTCCTAAAACATACAGGAACATTATAGGAAATATAGCTTTATACTGACTTTATTGGACATTATTCAAATGTAGCCTTTTACAATGCTGTTTAAACAGTGCCGTTTTTTGGGGATGTTAGTACTGCAGTAGTAGTATAGATTCTGTCTGTGTGGCCGTATATGTGGTATGGTATAGGCTAGGTGTGATTGTGATCTATGCAAATGAGTACATGCGGGCCTGCATGTACGAGTGCACGCATCACACAGAGTGTGGAGCACACGCATACACTCTGCAGACAGTCTTATTGTGCTATAGACAGTAGAGTACTGTTCCGACACTGGCCATCTTACAGCTTAGTACAGCAGCTATAGACCAACCAGTGGGCAGATATCAACCAACGACAGGCATGGTGCCCTACTCTCAGTAGGTCTTGTCTGGAAGTAAAGAGTAGAATAAATAATAACATGGAAAGGAAATGTCCACATCTTACTATAACCAAACTATTTAATCTAAGCACTCAGAACCAAATAAGCTGTTAAAGAGAGACTACCAAAGTCTGTATTTTGAAGTGGTTTGTTAGTGATGATGTAAAAGCAAGTGAGAATCTGGGCCAAATGGTTACAGTGTGTCCAATTGTTATTGTTGAGGGTTTAAGGAAAAGTGGTATTAAGTCTTATTCAGACGTAAGTCTTATGGTAACCGTATAACTTGTTTTGGGGCCTTATAGCGCTGCTCTGTATAAAGATACAGTAGCTATTGGACTCGATGTAGTATTCTCGATTGGTCTTTTCAATGACTATTTAATTGAATAATTTTGTGATGAATCTTTTTCATATAAGCCATAATGTTATAATCACCAAGTGTACAAATGTTTTATTTGCTAGCATAAGTTAATGCAATATGAAGTTGGTTAGGTATAGCGTGTAAAATGAGTCATTTGTTTATGTCTGAGTAATGTGCTTATAGCTTTTAATACGTTTTTTCAAAATGAAGGAAAGTATTCCATGAAATGGAGATGTCTGTTATCTGCCGTATTATCTTGTTATGAATTGAAAGATTTTTTATTTTTGAATGCAGTATGCACTATTAGCTTACGCCTCCAAATGTGATACATTACAGTAATAATGATACATCATTTGATGGGTGCTTATATTTGTCCTATTTAACACATGCATACGTGTGTATTAATATGCATGTGTGATTTGGAAATGACATTTTTTGCATATCCCAACTCTCCCTGAGACCTCAGAGAGTGGGGTCACAGCCGGGGTTGGCCATTATCAACAGCGACCCTGGAGCAGTTAGGGTTAAGTGCCTTGCTCAAGGGCACATTGTCATATTTTTCACCTTGTCGGCTCGGGGATTCAAACTAACCAACCTTTCAGTTACTGGCCCATCACCCTTACCGCTTGGAACCTGCCGTCCTAATACAATACAATGCAATACTGTAATATACAATCAAATACATGAGGGTTGAGTTAATTTACAACTACACATATAAGTATTAATAAGTATAAAAGTTGTTTTTCTAAGCTAGTCAATTTTGGGAGCAAACTGAATTTAAATTGTGTTATTGTATAATATAAAGGTCGCTAACAGATAGCCTATATGTCAGCTATGTAACTAGGTTAGTCTGCCTGATATACACAGATAGCAACCCTTGTCTCATCAGATTTCATGGGTGTCATAGCAACTCCATATCCATATGAAAAAGTGCAAATGGATATTGAACCCATTGAATCAATATCTAATTTGTTTGATTAGGAGGTATGCCGTACTCATACAACAGTACTAGCTTGGTGCTGCAGAATATATTGCATTATATTGGGAGCTATTGTTTTCACCAGGAGAGAAGTCTTATAATATGTCTTTAGAATAATGAACAACTTTTAACCATCTAGCTGTAGATTTTCATATTCAAAACGTCTTTTTATTACGCTTTGACATGATCCATAGTTTTACATGTAAATACAAGTTTTTTTCCCCCAAGTGTTTTTTAAGTGTCATCTTACCTATGCAGTTTATGCCGAAAATATACTGATGTTTACAGTTTCGAAATAAATGCTTGTTCTGTTTTTGTTGAATGTCTGCATGCTACATGGTTACAATGTACCTGATACGCGTTATACTTCAATTGTACTTCAATTGTACTTAGATCATTTGTACCTTTCTTATTGAAATAAAACTGGACGGAAGCCATTGAAACTCAATAACCTCTTAGTGGTATCGCTTTGGATACAGACGATGTTGCCATGTCGGTCCCACTTTGCATTCCAAGTGACTTAAACCAATGTATTTACATAGTAGTAGGATTATCAGGTGCAGTGTAGTTACAGACAGTGTAGCACATTGTTACGTAATACTTACTGCTAGTAGCGATACTTACTGACGGGGTTTGCAGTTTGTGTACCTGCACATTGATCATTGCACAGACATTCACTAATAGCGTGTGTGTACTGCAACTGTGTTCCCCTAGATCAGCATCAGTTAAACTCCAGCAAACCACCAACAAAACCTAGGATGACTAGATGACTATGCGGAGAGGGTCAAATACTCCACAGAGAAAGAAGAAGTGAGTGAGTGATTGAGTGAGTGAGTAAGTGAGTGAGTGAGTGAGTGAGTGAGTGAAAGAGAGGAATGAGGGGTGAAAAGTGGGGAGAGAGAGAGAGAGAAGAGTGAAACAGGAAGGGGCTGACCCTCTGAGAGAAAGGGGGGAGCGAGAGAGGACAGGAGGAGAGGGAAAGAAGACAGGCAGACAGAGAGGCACAGAGAGGGGAGATGACGTGCACGAGACGATGTGCATGGCTGGAGAAGAAAGAATGAAGGAGACGGAGGAATAGAGAGGGGGCTTATAGAAAAAGGCTGCGAATAGGGGGAGACACAAAGAACCAGGGTGGTGTTGCAGTATATCCAGGCAGGCAGAAAAAAATTCGAGAGAATTAGAGAAGTTTTTATTTTTGCAAGGGGAATGGGGCGAGAGACAGAGAGTAAGTGAGAATGTGGCAGAGGGGGAGAGTAGGGCAGAGAGTGAGATAACTGCGAGGGCAAAGAGAGACAGAGAGCAGCAGTGAAAGAGAGTCAGAGAGAGGGAAAGAGAGAGAGCGGGGCAGAGAGAGAAAGTGAGAGAGAGAGAGAGAGGTAAAGGGGGGATGTTGACAAAGCAGGGAGAGACTAGTTGAACAAAGAGAACGTGGAGAGAATGAGCCGGGTGCAACATCAAAGGGATTTTTCGTGTCTGGTTACCGGGACAACAGACATTTGCATGCGATTAGCTTTTTACATCATATTAAGATGGGGGTGAGGGGGAGAGCCAGGGGCAGGGAGCAATAGATCATACAGCGGAGTGAGAGAATGAGTCGGTGTTGCGAAAAGAGAGAGAGGGAGAGGAAAGAAATAAGGGAAGTGAGAGAGAGAGGGAGAGACGCGGGGCAGACAGGTGACAGAGAGAGAGAGAGAGAGAGAGAGAGAGAGAGAGAGAGAGAGAGAGAGGGGGGGGGGCAGAGAGGCGACAGAGAGAGAGAGACAGAGAGACATTGGTCATCTCCTGTGGATCAACTGACTTATGGGCTGCCAACAGAGATTTCAGTTGTTAAGCCAGTATGTATGATTTATGCCATCAACATGGGTTGCGTCTCAAATGGCACCATTTTCTCTATAAGGTGCATAGGGAAGAGTTGGAACTGGCTCAAAACAGTAGCACACCTTGCCCTTAACTGCACATACAGAATTAACGTCAACAACATGCATGCCAGTCTTTCCTGGGAGCAAATTGCAGATTGTCTGCATAATCAAATAACATTCAGCTCAGACACCCATTCATACCCCACAAGACATGCCACCAGGGGTCTCTTCATAGTACCCACGTCCAAAACGAATTCACGGCAACGCACTGTATTATACAGAGCCATGATCGCATGGAACTCCCTTCCATCTCCAATTACACGAGAAAAGCAGAATTACCTCGAAAAAAAACGGATTAAACAACATCTCATGGAATGGCGGGTACCATGAGAGGACACACACACAAACACACTAACACACAGACTCACACTAACAGGCACGTTATTTTTGTATTGTTTGTAGTATATATTTGCCTTTTAAATGTGTGTGATTTTCCTTGTCTATCAGTGTACCCGTGTTTTGTTACTTGTCATGTTTTGTGTTTTAATGTGGACCTCAGGAAAAGTAGCTGCTGCCTCTGCAAAAGCTAATGAGGATTCAAATAAACAAATAACAAACAGTGCACTACTTTTGACCGGGTTCCATAGAGATCTGGTCAAAAGTAGTGCACTACATAGGGTGCCATTTTGGGCACAGGCTGAAGAGAAACAGTATCTGTTAAAAGACATTTCAGCACTGATAAACATCGCTGCCAGAGAGAGTCAATACTGAACTGGACTGTGTACTGTGAATAGATGAATGGACACAACATTGACCCAAACAATGCACTGAGATAGGAAAGAGTGCTATACTATAAACCTGTATACTGCATACTGTGATATAATACTGCATATTGTAATATTGTAATACTGTAGCTAATTAGATAGATAGATAGATAGATAGATAGATAGATAGATAGATAGATAGATAGATAGATAGATAGATAGATAGATAGATAGATAGATAGATAGATAGATAGATAGATAGATAGAGAAACTATCTATATTAGTATATATTGCCAAATCTGATTTTCAGTTTTATAAACCTGTATACTGCATACTGTGATATAATGCTGCAATATTGTAATACTGTAGCTAATTAGATAGATAGATAGATAGATAGATAGATAGATAGATAGATAGATAGATAGATAGATAGATAGATAGAGAAACTATCTATTTAAGTATATATTGCCAAATCTGATTTTCAGTTTTACTTTGACCAAAACGATTTTCTTCCCTCTGTTCAATGAATGAGCACTTTTGGTTTTGAGACAAAGATAATTCATGCATACATCAGACATGTGAATAGCCAAATCAGATTCCACACACACACACACACACACACACACACACACACACACACACACACACACACACACACACACACACACACACACGCACACACGCACACACGCACACGCACACACACACACACACACACAACCTGTTTATGGTACACACTCCCAGACATCAACACAAGGACCAGACATAATCTGCCTCTCTTTCTTTCCTTCCCTTCTCACTCTCCCTCCATTCTTTGTCTCTCTATCTCTCTTTCTATTTCTGTCATCTCTCTGTCTCTCCATCAATACCCTCCTTCTTCCTCTGTCTCTCTCTCCCTCCCTCCATCTTTCCTCTCCATTTCCCTGTCTCCATCTCTCCCTCCCTTTTCTACCTCTATCTGATTCTTATTTTCTCTCCCGCCATTTCCCAGCCTCTCTCTCTCTCCTTCTTCTCCTCTCCCCCCTTCCCCCCTCTCCATCTCCCTGTCTCCCTGCCCTGCGTTGCCAGTGTGTGATGCCTCAGTGCCCTCAGTATTGTGGCTGGCCGCATTATGCCAGTGGGCGTCACTCTGCCCGTTGTCACGGCAGCATTGTGATGGGGGGGTGGAGTATTACAGTATCAATACCCTGACACTGCGACAAAAGGACAGCAGCCACAGCCACATATCACTCCACCTCTGCACTCCTTCTTCCCTCATCCCTCGTTGTCTCCCTCTCTCTCGCTCCCCTTTTCTCCCACCTCCCTCTCTCTCCTCCACGTCAATTGCCTCCCCCTTTCAATTGATTTCCTTCCATCTCCCCTCTAAATGTGTACATATTGATCCCTCTCCCTACTTTCTGTCTCTCGCTCCTTCTCTCGTTTTTTTTTACTCCAACATCTATCAGATTTCATTCTCTCCATCCAGAGACCTCCTCCTCCCCTCCTCCCCTACCTTCTTATCTCACTTCATCTCTCTCTTTCTCTCCTCCCACCCTCATCTCTCATTTCATCACCCCCCCCCCCCCCTCCATTCTCTCTCTCCCCCTCTCTGTCTCTCTCTGTGCGATCTCTCCCCCTCCCCGCCAGTTTTTTTGTTTGTCTCTGTCTCACTCACTCTATGCATATTAATTGGTGCGTTTCTGCTGCGGCGGAGAAAACAATCAAAGCATTACACACACACACACACAGCCTCAGGGGCGGGTGATGATGCCATTGTGGCAGACACAAACACGTGCACATATGCCATGAAGGTACATACACACACGCACACGCACATACACACACACACACAGAGAGGTCTATACAAAATAGACACGCAGTACAGACACACATATGCCATGATTGTACACGCAGGCACTTACACACGCATGCACTTACACATGCACGCATACACACACACACACACACACACACACACACACACACACACACACACACACACACACACACACACACACACACACACACACACACACACACACACACACACACACACTCACTTCCAAGCATACAACAAACAGACATGCACTGCACATATGCCACTCACACTGATACACAATAGATGGCTATTGGTAGTAGATTATGGCAGGCAGACAGTATCATCATCATCATCTCTAGCCAGTAAGGCAAATGTATAACTCTTATTTGTATTATTATTGTTATTATTGTTATTATTATTATTATAGAACATTGCTATGACTGTGATATGTGGTTGTCTTTACCTACCTTATTTGAATACACTGACTGTAAATCAATTGGGACAGAGTGTCTTCTAAAAATGACCAAAATGTAAATTTATATTATTGTATAATGAACAACTCATATTTAAATACAAAGAGCATGTTTGAAAGTGTTATTCAATAAAATCATGCATTATATTCTACAGGCCTGTGAGAATATATGAGGGCTGGTGATAAGAGCAGGAGAAATATATTGGTCAGGATGCTATTTATAGTAGTAGGCCACTAGGCCTACAAGGAACATCAGGTGAAGGAAATATGAATGAAAATACTCGGCTGGGTGTGTGCGTGTGTGCGTGCGCACGCGCGCGTAAGGGGCGATGAGGGATAAAGCTCTACCTCACCACTTAACATCATCTTGACTCCTGTTTTTTTTTAAATGTTTTTTTTACAATAGTTCTTACAGTTCTTACAAATTAATAGAGAATAGACGCCAGTGCCTGTCCTTATTGATAGGCCTAATACATAAAAAATTAAAAAATGTCAGCCAGATGCTGAAGTCAGTACCTCGCGCGGGTACATTAAATTCGTGGAGAGGCGCGTGGGCCGGTTAAAGGCAATGCACCTGCGCCACCACGAGCGCGGGCCCACGTGGGGTGAAGTTACTTTTACCGGGTGCTGTGCTTGGGTATTCAAATATCTGATTTAGAAGAGGAGGAGAATGATTCAGAAAAATTCCGAGTTCAATGTGAAACTTCCGATTCGAATCATAATGAAAAAGATGATTTTTTGTTTCAACAGTGAAAGTCACTTTTAAGTTACTGATCCAGTGAATAAACATAAACAGTTATAAAACAGTGATAACAACAGCCTATCAATCTTCCTTAAATTTTTCCAACTTTAAAACCATAGGCTTCCGGGATGTGTTATCAAAACAACATTTAGATACCTCGCGGCAAATCTTTATAACTTTTACGCACTTCGATAAGACATATGTCTGCAAACTTTTGTAGGTTTATATCTATGCTATAGAGTAGAGACCACCTGATAGTAGGTTATATAGTGTCGTTATTTTTGGGCTGCAACTGAACCGGGCAGTCTGCCCCGTGTGTCAGTGTTCTAAAATGGTGCTCGTGAGATTATAATTACATTTGCAACCTACATCACTCGCCCTCCCACTCTCCTCGCTCCCTCTCTCTCTCTCTCTTATTCACTCACTTACTCACTACTGCACAATAAATGGATGTTTGAAAAAATGTGTGAGAGAGAGCGAAAGGGAGGAGGAGAACAGGGTGAGCTAAGGGAGGGGGAAAACGGCGTATGCTTGTATACAACAACCCTGATTTCCATTTTTTCCCCAACTCGTAATGTATTTAATTCAAGTGAAACGTAATCATGACGTGTCCTGTCATTAATCCGCCCGCCGCCTCTCCCGTAAGTACATAGAGTCTTACTTTCATCATACATATCTAGTTAATTTACAATATATACTATCCATACGTTTACATGTGCACTTTTATATAGGGTGGTATGGAACTGCGGTTGTGTAGCACTGTAGTAAAACCTCTCCAAAATTGTTGTATTTATCGCGTTTGTTGTTGTCTCCATGAACAACAAATATCTGACGACGACTTTTTTTTTGCAAATCCGTGTAATCACCCTATAGTTGCAGTGATTGAAGCGCATTGTAGCTCCATTTTATCTCGCTTTTTAAAAACATTTTTTTTTACACATTGCAGTTTTTATGTTTCAAGTTTTATTAGTCGTATGTAGGCTACGGGATACACATGGTATACACCGTCCAACGAAATGTGTTTGTATTGTGAGTGGATTGTTGAGAGTGATTGGCGGGTTGCACTATAGTGTGTGGCGTGTGTGTGTGCTGCATGTATGTTCCCATGCACTCTTCGGCACTTTACTGTGTGTCATGTATGAAGCCGGTGTTGTATGTGCGCGCGTGGCCGACCGTTTGCATGCGTTAGCCCTATACGGTGACATGACAAAAGTGAGAACGGATTCTATATCATGATGGATTAGTTTCAGTTATACCTTGGGGCCTAAAATGTACTACTTGAATTGTCGGATAACAAGCCTACACCGTAAAAATTGAATTACGTTATGCTATTTGAAGTGCACTAAAAGTCAACTAAAGTGAACGCACAAGTAGGCTAACCTATAAACTAACACAACTTTGATTAAGTTCTGTATTAAATGTATTGCTATTGCCTAAGTAATACAATCATTGGCTACTGTAGAAGATATGCCAATTGCATTCATCCATGCATGGGCCTACACATCGAGTTTAATTCACAACATTAAAACATATATCGTAGCTTTGACAAAAATAAGTTGCATATTTGATCAATAAGCATGTTCTTTGATTTCCGTTTTATTTTTTGGTTAACTACATGTTCGAGTGTGATTTACAAATCTGCAACGAAAGAACATTCTAGGTAGAGACGATAAACCAGGATAATTATTTTGTTGAAGACGCATTACGTACGGCACATTATTTTTAAGATGACCAATTTAACCAGATGTAGCCTAAATAGGTAGCCTAATCTATTCGTCCAGGCTACACCTATCCAGCTGTAGGCCTATCCAACCGTTTTTAAAACCATAGTCCTCCCAGTATGCTACTACTATATTTACTACGACTTTTACAAGGCTACTATTACAACCGGTAAACTTGTCCTAGCGTCACCTCTTACGAGTGCATGCTTCACTGTAGCCATAGGCTACCTCTCTCCTTTGGGCTACAGTGATTTCGCAAGAAAGTAGCAAGTGTGTTGCGTGCAACATCTCATTCTGAAAATACAAGTTGTTTCCCGGCGGATGATATAAGTTACAGGGTTGTTTTCTGTAGCCTACGTGTGCTGGATAAAATGTGATAATGTTTGATTTAGTTTTAGGGGGATGGAAAGGGAGATTGGCAGCGAAATTCAAGATGAAATCCATGATGGCACTTTTCTTGTCCTCCGATTTCTCCCCGCAACACTCATGTCTTTTCCCCTCCCTTTCAGTCTTTTGTTATAGAAAATTTAGGAACAAAATGGATGGAGCATGGGGGAGCGATATACATGACACACAGAGAGTAGGCAACGACCGTGACTCGTCAACGGCTTTGAGATTAAACAATCGTGTTACTATGTTCATTTAGGGGATTGAATCATATTTTAACAGCTAAAGAGCAGCTGCGAAAATGACTAATCTAATCTCGTTTTTTGGACGTTATGTAGACTAAGCGTCCGCGCATTGTTTGTTGATAGTTATTTATTTCATTAATGTGGCTGTTTAATTGAGATGGCCGCGAGAGAGAAGGCAGGGGTAAGAGCGACTGAAAATGGTTGCACGTTATTGACGCACATCATAAGGGAGAGCAGGAAATTCCTCTCCAGATAACAGGCAGACGTGTCATCTGTGGTGACCGGAGAAGAGCGAGACTCCCGTCGCTGTGTTTCAAACCATACAGCGACAGAACATGTTTTAGACATGTTTAAATGTCCAGTTTTCATAGGTCTACTACATACCATAGTTTGATTCAACACTTCAGATATGTCCACAGGAAACCAATGTAATGTGATAAGTGTACAAGCCTTCCTTTTCTTTTTTTGACATTTTTAGCTTGCAGCCTAGTTTGTGATTTCCCACCTGAAGCAAACAGTCCAACTTTAACTAGATCAACTCTAGCTCCCTAAAAGGTATCTTATTATTTCATATTTGAACACTTTTCAATAAGTGCCATCATTTGAGGGACAGAGTGTGTCATCTTTAGATGCTGTTAAAAAAATCAAGATAGAGCATTGGGCTTGGATTCAGTGGGAAGAATTCCTGATTTTTAGGATCATTTATGTTTCCTGTCTCTTACTGTCGTGTACCCTACCTCCTCAGAACAACACTTGAAGGATGTAACATCCAGGTGTTCTCTCTCTCTCTTTCACACACACTCAAGGAGCATTCCAATCAAGCCACTGATTGATTTAATTGGGTCATTAAGGCTCTGTGGGATAGATAGATAGATAGATAGATAGATAGATAGATAGATAGATAGATAGATAGATAGATAGATAGGTAGATAGATAGATAGATAGATAGATAGATAGATAGATAGATAGATAGATAGATAGATAGATAGATAGATAGACAGATAGATAGATAGATAGATAGATAGATAGATAGATAGATAGATAGATAGATAGATAGACAGACAGACAGACAGACAGACAGACAGACAGACAGACAGACAGACACCTGCTTGGCCTCCTCAGTGAGGGTAGCGTAGCATAAACCTGTACTAGTAGACCTGTACAAGCAATCACTCCTAGCCCTTCAGCAAGTTTAGAGTAGCATATCCCATTCACATGTTCAGCTCTCAAAACATTCAAAGCTGTTGTAGCATACAAAGAAACCTTACTAGGGCAAGTACTCCTCTTAGAGTTAGACCTTTAATGGTTGAATTAACATATTACAGATAGTCGTATATAACAATGTGTACTTACATTGTCATTACACTGTAATTAAGGTAATCAGACCGGTAACCTCTGATCCAACAAGATTAGATAGGTGAAAGCAAAGGCTGTATCACATAACTTTAGAGCTAGTGTGATGAGCCTAATTATAAACTGGGTGGTTTGAGCCCTGAATGCTGATTGGCTGACAGCCATGATATATCAGACCGTATACTACGGGTATGACAAACATTTGTTTTTACTGCTCTAATTACGTTGGTAACCAGTTTATAATAGCAATAAGGCACCTTGGGGGTTTGTGGTATATGGCCAATACACCACAGCTAAGGGGCGTATCCAGGCACTCCGTGTTGCTTCGTGCTTAAGAACAGCCCTTAACCGTGGTATATTGGCCATATACCACACCCTCTTGTGCCTTATTGCTTAAGTATACTATGGATGCGTCCCAAATGGCACCCTTTCCCCTATATGGAGCACTACTTTAAGTAGTGCGTTAAATAGGGATTAATGTACCATTTGGGACGTACTCTATAAGTCAAATTACATTTCATTTGTCACATGGGCCGAATACAGCAGGTTTAGCGTTTCACCTTACAGTGAAATGCTTACTTACAAGCCCTTAACCAACAATGCAGTTTTAAGAAAATAAGAAAAGTAAGAGATAAGAATAACAAATGATTAAAGAGCAGCAGTAAATAACAATAGTGGGGATATATACAAGGGGAACCGGCACAGAGTCAATGTGCGAGGGCATTGATGTCGAGGTAATTGAGGTAATATGTACATGTAGGTAGAGTTATTACAGTGACTACGCATGGACACTAACAGAGAGTAGCAGCAGCGTTCTTGGGGGGGGGGGGGGGGGGGGGGGGGTAGAAGTCTGCGTAACCATTTGATTAGCTGTTCAAGAGTCTTATGGCTTGGGGGTAGAAGCTATTTAGAAGCCTCTTAGACCTAGACTTGGCGCTCTGGTACTGCTTGCCGTGCGGTAGCGGAGAGAACACTCTATGACTAGGGTGGTTGGAGTCTTTGACCATTTTTAGGACCTTCCTCTGACACCGCCTGGTATAGAGGTCTTGGATGGCAGGAAGCTTGGCCCCAGTGATGTACTGGGCCGTACGCACTACCCTCTGTAGTGCCTTGAGGTCGGAGGCCATACCAGGTGGTGATGCAATCCATCAGGATGCTCTCAGTGGTGCTGCTGTAAAACCTTTTGAGGATCTGAGGACCCATGCCAAATCTTTTCAGTCTCTTGAGGGGAAATAGGTTTTGTCGTGTCCTCTTCACGACTGTCTTGGTGTGCTTGGACCATGTTAGTTTGTTGGTGACGTGGACGTCAAGGAACTTGAATCTCTCAACCTGCTCCACTACAGCCCCGTTGATGAGAATGGGGGCATGCTCGGTCCTTCTTTTCCTGTAGTCCACAATCACCTCATTTGTCTTGATCACCTTGAGGGAGGTTGTTGTCCTTGCACCACACGGTCAGGTCTCTGACCTCCTCCCATCGTGTCGGTGATCAGGCCTACCACTGTTGTGTCATCAGCAAAGTAACGATGGTGTTGGAGTCGTGCCTGGCCATGCAGTCATGAGTGAACAGGGAGTACAGGAGGGGACTGAGCACGCACCCCTGAGGTGCCCCCGTGTTGAGGATCAGTGTGGCGGATGTGTTGTTACCTACCCTTACCACCTGGGGGCGGCCCGTCAGGAAGTCCAGGATCCAATTGCAGAGGGAGGTGTTTAGTCCCAGGGTCCTTAGCTTAGTGATGAGCTTTGAGGGCACTATGGTGTTGAACGCTGAGCTGTAGTCAATGAATAGCATTCATACATAGGTGTTCCTTTTGCCCAGGTGTGAAAGGGCAGTGTGGAGTGCAATAGAGATGGCATCATCTGTGGATCTGTTGGTGCTGTATGCAAATTGGAGTGGGTCTAGTGTTTCTGGGATAATGGTGTTGATTTGAGCCATGACCAGCCTTTCAAAGCATGTCATGGCTACAGACGTGAGTGCTCCAGGTTGGTAGTCATTTAGGCAGGTAACCTTAGTGTTCTTGGGCACAGGGACTATGGTGGTCTGCTTGACACATGTTGGTATTACAGACTCAGACAGGGAGAGGTTAAAAATGTCAGTGAAGACACTTGCCAGCTGGTCAGCGCATGCTTGGAGTACACGTCCTGGTAATCCGTCTGGTCCTCCTGCGGCCTTGTAAATGTTGACCCGTTTAAAGGTCTTACTCACATCGGCTGCAGAGAGCGTAATCACACAGTCGTCCGGAACAGCTGATGCTCTCATGCATGTTGCAGTGTTACTTGCCTCAAAGCGAGCATAGAAGTTATTCAGAACGTCTGGTAGGCTTGTGTCACTGGGTAGCTCTCGGCTGTGCTTCCCTTTGTAGTCTGTAATAGTTTACAGACCCTGCCACATCCGAGGCGCGTCAGAGCTGATGTAGTACAAATCGATCTTAGTCCTGTATTGACGCTTTGCCTGTTTGAAGGTTAGTCGGAGAGCATAGTGGGATTTCTAATAAGCTTCCGGGTTAGAGTCCCGCAGAGAGCAGCAGCTCTACCCTTTAGCTCAGTTCGAATGTTGCCTGTAATCCATGGCTTCTGGTTGGGGTATGTACGTACAGTCACTGTGGGGGACGACGTCCTCGATGCACTTATTGATGAAGCCAGTCACTGATGTGGTGCACCCCTCAATGCCTTCAGAAGAATCCCGGAACATATTCCAGTCTGTGCTAACGAAACAGTCCTGTTGTTTAGCATCTGCTTCATCTGACCACTTTTTTATAGACTGAGTCACTGGTACTTCCTGCTCTAATTTTTGCTTGTAAGCAGGAATCAGGAAGATAGAATTATGGTCAGATTTGCCAAATGGAGGGCGAGGGAGAGCTTTGTATACACCTCTGTGTGTGCAGTAAAGGTGGTCTACAATTTCCCCCCCCCCCTGGTTGCACATTTAAAATGCTGGTAGAAATGAGGTAAAACTGAGTCAGTGTATGTTGACCGTTATAAGGATCATAACTTACTGTAAGCTAGGGGCCAGCTTGCTGCTTGACCACTCAGTCTCCCAGCCAACATCAATATCCATGATCTTATGGAATCTGTCTGGTCCAGACCAGTAGGGCTCAAACTACCAGTTGCTGTAGCTAAAAGGCACACACGAATGTTACAGAAGGTGTAACACTTGTTACACATAGAATGAGGACACATTGGAGTTTAGATTGGCCTAATTGCTCTAGTTTTATAAAGTGTTATGTCTTGATAGAGTTGGGATCTACATATTTGAAGTTTGATTGAGGGACTCATCCATGGAATGCGTCTGCTAAGAAGATCTGACCTCTTTACTGCACTGTCGCATAAAAATCGGGTTCATGCATTACACTTCCAGTTCACGTTCATAGCCTACATATTAATTCTGCATAGTCTTATGCCCCATCACATACTTCTCTTCATCTGGATGATAACTATAAAGAGGAGAGGAGGCAAGAACGGGGTCGTGTCCAGTAGACAGAAACGTTTTCTTCTATTGCATAACGTTTAGCAACGGTGTGCCCAACTAAACATTGCCAGTTGAAGGAAAAACAGAGAGAGAGGAGGAGGAGGAAAGAAAGCGGTAAAGTGAGGCCAAAGGTCAAGAATCAGGACACAGCGAGTGAGAGAAGTCAGACAATCCACCCTCCATTCAGAGAAGCCAAAGAACAAAAAAAGAGCGGTAATGAAAAAGTGCAAGCCAGATAAAGTGAGGGGAGTGAGGGAGGAAAATAAGAGGGAAAGAGAGACGGGGTTCAGGGAAAGGTGAAAGACCGGAAATGAATCCTGTCTGTGGGGAAGTTTTGCCGCGTGACCACGGTGATAAAAACCACAGCAGGTCCTGAGTTACTGTACCACACAGAGAAAAAAAAACACACACACACACTTTCCCTGACACAGGCCCTCACTCACACATACACACACTTTAACACACACATAAGCCATCAGACACACAAACGCACTAACACCCACATAAACACACATAGGCTCGATCACACACACACACACACACACACATTTGAACACACTGGCCTTCACACGCATACAGTACTTGTAGTACACACACACTAATAACAAGACACATAAACTGTAGACATGCACACACTTACAAAAACAGGTACACAAACTCACACACTTAAGGAAACACCCCCAGATCCTACATACAGTTGAAGTTGGAAGTTTACATACACCTTAGCCGGGTACATTTCAACTCAGTTTTTCACAATTCCTGACATTTAATCCTAGTAAAAATTCCCTGTCTTAGGTCAGTTAGGATCACCACTTTATTTTATTAAGAATGTGAAATGTCAGAATAATAGTAGAGCGAATTATATATTTCAGCTTTTATTTCTTTCATCACATTCCCAGTGGGTCAGAAATTTACATACACTCAATTAGTATTTGGTAGCATTGCCTTTAAATTGTTTACCTTGGGCCAAACGTTTCGGGTAGCCATCCACAAGTTTCCCACAATAAGTTGGGTGAATTTTGGCCCATTCCTCCTGACAGAGCTGGTGTAACTGAGTCAGCTTTGTAGGCCTCCTTGCTCGCACATGCTTTTTCAGTTCTGCCCACACATTTTCTATAGGATTTAGGTCAGGGCTTTGTGATGGCCACTCCAATACCTTGACTTTGTTGTCCTTAAGCCATTTTGCCATAACTTTGGAAGTATGCTTGGGGTCATTGTCCATTTGGAAGACCCATTTGTGACCAAGCTTTAACTTCCTTACTGATGTCTTGAGATGTTGCTTCAATATATCCACATAATTGTCCTTCCTCATGCCATCTATTTTGTAAGTGGACCAGTCCCTCCTGCAGCAATGCACAACATGATGCTGCCATCCCCGTGCTTCACTGTTGGGATGGTGTTCTTCGGCTTGCAAGACACCCCCTTTTTCCTCGAAACATAACGATGGCCATTATGGCCAAACAGTTCTATTTTTGTTTCATCAGACCAGAGGACATTTCTCCAAAAAGTACGATCTTTGTCCCTATGTGCAGTTGCAAACCGTAGTCTGGCTTTTTTATGGCGGTTTTGGAGCAGTGGCTTCTTCCTTGCTGAGTGGCATTTCAGGTTATGTCGATATAGGCCTCGTTTTACTGTGGATATAGATACTTTTGTACCTGTTTCCTCCAGCATCTTCACAAGGTCCTTTGCTGTTGTTCTGGGATTGATTTTCACTTTTCGCACCAAAGTACTTTCATCTTTAGGAGACAGAACGCGTACTATTATACTTGCGTACTATTGTTTGTACCGATGAACGTGGTACCTTCAGGTGTTTGGAAATTGCTCCCAAGGATGAACCAGAGTTGTGGAGGTCTACAATTTTTTTTCTGGGGTCTTGGCTGATTTCTTTTGATTTTCCCATGATGTCAAGCAAAGAGGCACTGCGTTTGAAGGTAGGCCTTGAAATACAAGTACACAAGTACACCTCCAATTGACTCAAATGAGGTCAATTAGCCTATCAGAAGCTTCTAAAGCCATGACATAATTTTCTGGAATTTTCTAAGCTGTTTAAAGGCACAGTCAACTTAGTGTATGTAAACTTCTGACCCACTGGAATTGTGATACAGTGAATTATAAGTAAAATAATCTGTCTGTAAACAATTGTTGGAAAAATTACTTGTGTCATGCACATAGTAGATGTCCTAACCGACTTGTCAAAACTATAGTTTGTTGACAAGAAATTTGTGCAGGTTGAAAAATGAGTTTTAATGACTCCAACCTAAGTGTATGTAAACTTCCGACTTCAACTGTATGTATGAAGAATCATAACGGCAATGTATGCAATACAGCACATATTGTCAACTACTCTACGGTAACGAGTACCTAAGGGCCATAACAATTAGAGGAAAATGCTCCTATGACCCCCATCACACATCTGTCCATAGATATCCTGATTCTCAGCAGCTGCCTTCAGTTAACATTATTATGAACCTTTACACAATCTCTTTGATACATTAGGACCCACACCCTAACATCTTAATTTGATCATTCTTTTTGTTCCTAAGTGTTTTCCTGCACAGCATGAAATGCAAACTTGTAGTATAGTCAAGGTAAAAAAGAATTCTAAAGTTTGTTATCTACTTTAAAATGTCAGACTTGATTTGCCCTAACGAAAAATGTATAAACCCCTACAAAAAATGTCCATGAATTATAATCCCCATATTAATTCTGGCAGTCTCTATGGGGGTGCCACAGAGTTCACTCCTCAGGCCGACTCTCTTCTCTGTATACATCAATGATGTTGCTCTTGCTGCTGGTGATTTTCTGATACACCTCTACGCAGACGACACCATTCTGTATACTTCTGGCCCCTCTTTGGAGACTGTGTTAACTAACCTCCAGACGAGCTTCAATGCCATACAGCTCTCCTTCCGTGGCCTCCAACTGCTCTTAAACGCAAGTAAAACTAAATGCATGCTATTCAACCGATCACTGCCCGCACCTGCTCGCCAGTCCAGCATCACTACTCTGGACGGCTCGGACTTAGAATACGTGGACAACTACAAATACCTAGGTGTCTGGTTAGACTGTAAACTCTCCTTCCAGACTCACATTAAGCATCTCCAATCCAAAATTAAATCTAGAATCAACTTCCTATATCGCAACAAAGCATCCTTCACTCATGCTGCCAAACATACCCTCGTAAAACTGACCATCCTACCGATCCTTGACTTCGGTGATGTCATCTATAAAATAGCCTCCAACACTCTACTCAACAAACTGGATGCAGTCCATCACAGTGCCATCCGTTTTGTCACCAAAGCCCCATACACTACCCACCATTGCGACCTGTACGCTCTCGTTGGTTGGCCCTCGCTTCATACTCGTCGCCAAACCCACTGGCTACAGGTTATCTACAAGTCTCTGCTAGGTAAAGCCCCGCCTTATCTCAGCTCACTGGTCACCATAGCAGCACCCACTCGTAGCATGCGCTCCAGCAGGTATATCTCACTGGTCACCCCCAAAGCCAATTTCTCCTTTGGTCATCTTTCCTTCCAGTTCTCTGCTGCCAATGACTGGAACGAACTGCAAAAATCTCTGAAGCTGGAAACACTTATCTCCCTCACTAGCTTTAAGCACCAGCTGTCAGAGCAGCGCACAGATTACTGCACCTGTACATAGCCCATCTATAATATAGCCCAAACAACTACCTCTTCCCCTACTGTATTTATTTATTTATTTTTCTCCTTTGCACCCCATTATTTCTATTTCTACTTTGCACATTCCTCCACTGCAAATCTACCATTCCAGTGTTTTACTTGCTATATTGTATTTACCTCGCCACCATGGCCTTTTTTTGCCTTTACCTCCATTATCTCACCTCATTTGCTCACATTGTATATAGACTTATTTTTCTACTGTATTATTGACTGAATGTTTTGTTTATTCCATGTGTAACTCTGTGTTGTTGTATGTGTCGAATTGCTATGCTTTATCTTGGCCAGGTCTCAGTTGCAAATGAGAACTTGTTCTCAACTAGACTACCTGGTTAAATAAAGGTGAAATATTTATTTTTATTTTACCTGCTGTAGCAATCTGGCTCAAATTAAAATCCTACATCTGTATGAAGAACCATAACCACCGTGTACTGACTTGCTTGAACTGTGTCCCGCTCAAGACCACAAATATAGTATGTTTGTACATTCTTTGTACACTGAGATCTGAAGTCGTACAAATACACATACTCTGTACGGCACACACTGTACACATTCGTAGTGATATGAACGCATGACATGATCTATACAAACTTACACATCGAGTATATGGCCCAAACACCTGTCAATATGTACAGCTAAAATAACTTGTATGTGTTCGAGCGTGTGTGCGATGGTATGGAAAACATAAGAGTCATTTTAAGCGCTCAGAAGTCTTGTTTAAATCAGCCGTAGGCGTCAGTTAGTGCATGCTTTATTACAGCTCCATTGGGGGAATCTGATCAAGCACACATTCGTCATATGAATCAAATGAATTGTAGCTGTGTTGAAAACTACTACTTGTTTGTGTTGGTTGATCACACCATGTACCCCACTCTCTCTCCCTCCCTCCCTCCCTCCCTCCCTCCCTCCCTCCCTCCCTCCCTCCCTCCCTCCCTCCCTCCCTCCCTCTCTCCCTCCCTCTCTCTCTCTCTCTCTCTCTCTCTCTCTCTCTCTCTCTCTCTCTCTCTCTCTCTCTCTCTCTCTCTCTCTCTCTCTCTATGTCTCTCTCCCTCCCTCTCTCTCTCTCTCTCTCTCCCTCTCTCCCCCCCTTCCCCTTTGTCTAGCACCTTATCTCCTCTCTCCATCTATCCACATTTGGAGAAGCTTTATTGGTATGACAAGGCTGGTTGGGCACGGTGGCCGCTGTCACGGCAGAACAATGCAGTGGTGACGCTGATATTAATATGATAATGCCATCACATCAGACGATACTAACACACACACACCACACACACACACTGTCCACCGCCCCGCTACCACCATGAATACCTACCTACAACAAAACCCCAGTTCGCAATCAGCCTTTTTTCATATTAGAAAATGCAAATCGCATCACCATCGGATCTTTTAATTCGGTTAGGTTTAATTCGCTGTCTCTCTCTCTTCTGCCTCCCACCTCTCTCTCTGTCCCCCCATTTCTCTCTCTTTCACTGTCTGTCTCTTCTTTTTCTCCTTTCTCCCCTCGCCATGTTGGCAGGCCCCAATCTACCAGCTGATATCAGCATTCCCTGGCACTGTGCCAACTGGCTCCACCGCAGGAGAGAAAGAAAGAGGGAGCGAGAGAATGAAAGAAAATGAGTGAATAATAGAGGGAGGAGGGAGAGAGAGAGAGAGGGGGATGGGAGGAGTATGGAATCGGGGAGGGAGGGAGCGCGAGAAAGAAAGAGAGACGGGGGAAGAAGGAACAATAACGGTGAATTAAGAAGGAGAGAGGGAAGAGAGGGAGGAGAAGGAAGAGAGCGAGAGAGGCGATACATGATTGATATTGCGTGATATCCCTGCTAGTCATGGCGGAGCTAAAATGTCAACTGGATACATGAGAGTGTCTGTGATTCTGGCACGCTGACACACACACACACACACAGACATACTGTCTATATGAACACACAGATGTAGCCTACTAGTGTTTGGCCATAATGATGATGAGCGTGTGTTTGCAATGTTTTTTCTCGGCTCTATCGCTACAGTTGTGGGTGGAAAACATGTCTGAAATATGTTTAGTGTCTGTTCTTGTATTACATGAATAAGTTCAAATGCAGTAGGTATGTTGTTTGTGTGGTTGTATGTGTTCTGTGTGTGTGTGTGTGTGTGTGTGTGTGTGTGTGTGTGTGTGTGGTTGGTTTTGTTTCTTTAGGCTCAGATGTGCGTGTGTGTGTGTCCATTCCTGATGAAGCTGCTGCTGTATGTGTTCACAGGAAGGGTGTGTGGGGAAGGCAAAACATCTCGCGCCCATCCTGTTTGGGACAGTCCATGTCCTGTGGTGCCCTTAGCTCACACACACACACGGACACACATGCACGTACCAACACACACGCATGCGCGCACACACACACACACACACAGACACACATATCATATACACAGACATCAAACATATGGTTAAGTACAGGATGTATCTTGCACATCAAACAGGTGACCACCTGTTACACATTTAAGCACACACACCTGCAGGCAGGCAAGAGGACGGACAGACAGACAGACAGACAGACAGACAGACAGACAGAGACGCAGGCAGGCAGGATGGACATTATGTTATTTTTGGTGTAATGGGATAAGCAGCAGGATGAGTTGCAATATGTTTGGTTTAAAATCTTTTTTTAAACATATGTTTGAACATATTGAATGTGTGTGTTCCCCAGAGGACTAAAGGAGGTGGCCATCAAAGCAGTGTGTCCCCCGTCTGCCAAGAAACTGAAGCATGGCATAGCAGTAAACACACGACTGGTGGGTCCCCATACTATCGGTACACATAGTCAAGCATGGCATAGTCATACACACAGTACTGGTCAGTACTGCATCATCATACGTTTATCCTCAAATAGCCTACTGACCTGTTCTGACCTCAGTACACAGAACACTGTTGAGTCCCCGCACTACTCCTTCATACTACTACATTTCCATTGAAATATGGATATATTCCGACCATAAACGGGTTCATCTCAATTGTCCGAAGTGTCTTCCTCTTGTAGTATATCCATTCCCTTATCTCTCGTTATCTCTCTCTTTATCCCTCTCTTTTTATCGCTCTCTTTATCTCTCTCTCGTTATCTCTCTCTTTATCTCTCTCTCTCTCTTTATCTCTCCCTTTATCTCTCTCTCTCTCTATTTTTCTCTCTCTCACACACAGAGAATGGATTCTCCTCCTGAATGTGTGTTGGCTCTTTCGTGTGAGCTGCCCCAGTCACCCCCTACACTACCATCGCTGGACCACAGTCCCCAGGCCTCTCCTCACTCTACCTCCCACCTCTCCCCTTCACACAGCCCCTTGGACCTGCCCCTAGCCCATAGCCCCTCAGCCCTGTCCCATACACCAGAACCCCTGTCGACCACCCCCTACTTCCCCCTTTCCTCCTTCCCCCTCAACCACCACGATGAGGAAGAGGAGGAGGATGAAGAGGAGCTGTCAGCCCCTCCGTCCCCCACCCCGGCCGTGGCTCTTTTCCCGGGGGGTCTTCCGGAGGTGTGTAGCCCCTCTCCGGAGAGCTCTCCTCCGGTCACTCCGACATCATCGGCCCCTCTCACCGGGTTCGGGGCCCTGGAGCTGGCACTGTCCTCCGGGCAGCAGGGTGCCACCTGTAGTGATGAGCTAGACCTCCAGCTCTTCCATAAGGACGGGGGGAGTCTGTTAGGGTCTCTGCCCGGGAGGAAGGGTGTTTCTAGGGGAGCGGCCGGACTCAAGTTCCCCTGTCTGGTTTGTGGGAAGAGATTCCGCTTCCAGAGTATCTTGTCGCTCCACGCCCGCGCTCACAGTCTGGACCGGGACCGCCGCGCCTCAGCTCTGTACCGCAACACCGGCACCATGACCGGGAGCATCATTGGGACGGGGTCCACGGCGCATCTCAAAGCCCACCAGAACCACAACGACGTGGGGCAGAACCACCACAGCCACCGCCAGAGTCCCCTGCTGTCTGTATCTCTAACCCAGGGACTGAGAGGGGAGGATGGGGATGGGGATGCTCTAGAGGAGGCTCTGCAGATGGATCACCAGACCCTCCAGCCGTTCCTAATGGATGAGAGCACACTGCTGAGCCCTCCGCTGACCGAGGAGGTGCCCCTCTCCCTCACCTCCCCCTACTCCTCTTCCTGCGGCCTGGGTGGCACGGGTCCTGCCATCTTCGAAGAAGCCGCCCTGGCCACAGCGGCAGCACCCACATTCCGCTGCCACGCCTGCAAGGGCAAATTCCGCACAGCTTCGGAGCTGTCTCGTCACGTCCGCATCCTCCACAACCCGTACAAGTGCACCCTGTGCTCCTTCTCCGCCAGCCAGGAAGAACGCCTGGCCGCACACCTCCACGACAGCCACCCCTCCCTGTCCCTCTCCCCCCCGGTGGAACTCCCCGCCCTGCCCCCCTACACCCCCAGACACCCCCCCATCGTAACCACCACCACTACCATCATCCCCACCCCCATCCCAGACACTCTCGTTCCCACCCCCACCCTGGCCCCAGGGGCTCCGCCTCTGCCGGCCTTCCGCTGTGAGACGTGCGGCCAGCGCTTCACCCAGTCCTGGTTCCTGAAGGGCCACATGAGGAAGCACAAGGATTCTCTGGACCACAAATGTCAGGTGTGCGGCCGTGGCTTCAAGGAGCCTTGGTTCCTCAAGAACCACATGAAGGTAGGTAACCTAGTGTGTGTCACAGGAGGTTGCTGGCACCTTCATTGGGGAGAATGGGCTCAAGGTAATGACTAGAGGGGAATCAGTGGAATGGTATCAAATACATCAAACACATGGTTTCCAGGTGCTTGATGCCATTCCATTTTCTCCGTTCCGGACATCATTATGAGCCGTTCTCCCCTCAGCAGCCTCCACTGGTATGTATGTGTGTCTATGCTAGGGTCTATGTTAGGGTTGCTCATTTTGGGGAATATTCAGAGGTCGAAACTTTCCATCGGAATTAACGGGAATATATGGGAATTAACGGGAATACATGCAAATTAATATTAATACCATTTAAATGTAGATGTTTTCTTGCATTGGATATATTTACCATATCATATGGAGATGGAAACATAAACCTTTTACCTTATCATAAGTAGACATAGTTGCAAATGATTGAATCCTTCCAATAGAAAAAAAAGAAAAGAAAGGGAATATTGAATGATCCCCAATGACCATTCGCATCTCACAAAAACGTTTTCGACTTACATCTGTAAAATGATAGTCTAGAAACTAAAGCTTTGGCTGTCTTCCTCTCAGGCTTCCATGTCTTCTCCCTGGACCTCCTCAATGTCCACCTCTCGAACATAAAACTCAGAGGCCTCATCTTCACTGTCACTTTCCAACATGGTTGAGGATGGCTCATTGTCAGGCTCAAAAAGCCTCAAATTTGCCCGGGTGGCCACCAATCTTTCAACCCTTGTATTGGTCAGCCTGTTGCGTGCTTTGTTGTGTTCCCAAACAAGGACCAGTAGCACATTGAGGCGGCTGATGTTGGTTGGATTTGGAGGATGATGGAGGCAACAGGGGAAAGAGCCTCAGATCCACAAAGTCCCTTCAACCAGGTGGCTGATGGGCTATGTTGGCACGACTGCCATATTGCATCTCCATCCCAAAGCCCTTGCTTGGAAGTGTACTTCGCCAGACTGCCAAGAACCTTGCCCTCATCCAGGCCAAGGGAGCGAGACACGGTAGTGATGACACCATAGGCCTTGTTGATCTCTGCACCAGACAGGATGCTCTTTCCAGCATACTTTGGGTCCAACATGTACGCTGCGGCATGTATGGGCTTCAGGCAGAAGTCTTCACACTTTTTGATGCATTTCAGAACTGCAGTTTCCTCTGCTTGTAGCAACAGTGAAGTGGGCAGGGCAGTACGGATTTCTTCTCTTACATCTGCAGGCAGTCTGAACATCAGACAGGATGGCATTGTCTCCCTCAATCCGTGCAATGGCTACTGCTATAGGTTTCAGGAGTTTCCGGCTGCTTACCACTCTCTCAAAATACATCATCCAGGAGGATCCTCTTGATGGGGCTGTCCATATCGGCAGACTGTGATATGGCCATTTGTTGGAGAGACTCCTTCCCCTCCAGGAGACTGTCAAACATGATGACAACACCAACCCAACGGGTGTTGCTGGGAGGCTTCAATGTGGTGCTCTTATTCTTCTCACTTTGCTTGGTGAGGTAGATTGCTGCTATAACTTGATGACCCTTCACATACCTAACCATTTCATTGGCTCTCTTATAGAATGTATCCATTGTTTTCAGTGCCATGATGTCCTTGAGGAGCAGATTCAATGCATGAGCAGCACAGCCAATAGGTGTGATGTGAGGGTAGGACTCCTCCACTTTAGACCAAGCAGCCATCATGTTCGCAGCATTGTCTGTCACCAGCAAATACCTTCTGTGGTCCAAGGTCATTGATGACTGCCTTCAGCTCATCTGCAATGTAGAGACCGGTGTGTCTGTTGTCTCTTGTGTCTGTGCTCTTGTAGAATACTGGTTGAGGGGTGGAGATGATGTTGTTAATTATTCCTTGCCCCACGAACATTCGACCACCCATCAGAGATAATTGCAATTTTGTCTGCTTCTCTATGATTTGCTTGACCTTCACTTGAACGCTGTTGAACTCAGCATCCAGCAAATGAGTAGGTGAAGCATGTCTGGTTGGAGGGGTGTATGCTGGGCGAAGAACATTCAGAAATCTCTTCCAATACACATTGCCTGTGAGCATCAGAGGTGAACCAGTTGCATACACAGTTCGAGCAAGACATTCATCAGCATTTCTCTGACTACGTTCCTCCATTGAGTCAAAACAACTTCTGATTGTAGGAGGACCATGAGCTGTTGCTATCGATAAGGTGTCTGATTCATCATTTTCACCTCGAATAGAAGTAGAGGGACTTTTGTCAGAGGTTGCTTGTTGTGAGCGCTGAGGGAACTTTATGCACTTGGCCAGATGATTCTGCATCTTTGTTGCATTCTTCACATATGATTTGGCACAGTATTTGCAAATGTACACAGATTTTCCTTCTACATTAGCTGCAGGGAAATGTCTCCGCACATCAGATAGTGCCCGTGGCATTTTCCTGTAAAGATTAGAAAAACAATTGTAAAAAAATAAAAAATAAAATACAATTCCATGTGCAGATAAATAGTTAAGCAGTTAGATTAAATAACTCCTTTGTAAGTTAAATATTTTCAAATTAAACATGTATGCAAACAGATGAATTAACACTAGCAGGCTCAAGCAAGCGAAAACCCACATGGTAGTAAAAACTAACTAGCAGAAATTGTTAACAAGTTAGAAATGATTTAAACATACTTTGCTGTGTAGGCTACTATTTACTAGTTAACAAAAAAGTATGTATGTCATATAAAATATATTCACCCCACCCACTATTGTAATCGAAACATACCAGAAAGCATGTAGTCCTTGGCTCAGACAGTGTAGTAGCATGGGCTCAATAGCATCTCGTTAGTGTGCAAGATCTTGAGAATCAGCTGTACATGTGATGGAAGAATGCACTGTGCATACAGAGGGTTGCGATTCCATTGAATTGGGGATAGTTTAACCAAAGTATGCCACAAGACCTAGAATTTTCTTGTGTGTATCCCACAAAAAAGGTTCACTGTTATAAGCTAACTTTTTTGATGAATTTAAACAAAATTCCCCAAATTCCCGGGCTTAACTTCCAATGGAAAATTTCTGGGAAAATTCCGGAAATTTACCGGAAAGTTTCCAACCCTTTTCAACCCTAGTCTATGCTATAATTGCAGGTGT
This sequence comes from Salvelinus fontinalis, assembly GCF_029448725.1. NCBI lineage: Eukaryota > Metazoa > Chordata > Actinopteri > Salmoniformes > Salmonidae > Salvelinus > Salvelinus fontinalis. Next base: position 31,843,773 of record NC_074675.1, read on the forward strand.
CAAACGATTGAAGACATTGTGCATTTATTTTACAAGTGACTTTATGACCTCTATTACAGGTGCACCTCAACAAGCTGGGCCTGAAGGCGGGGCTGGGGGGGCTGCTGGCTCCTATGGCCGGGGCTGAACAAAGAGGCCTCAAAGGCTCGGTCACCAGTCAGGGCCTTAACGCTCTCTACTCCAGCCTCTTGCTGGCTCGTGGTGGAGGGGGAAGAGGGGGACGAGCAAGGGCTGAGCGGGACGGTGCCGGAGTCTCTAGTAAATCGGCCATCTTGGGCTACCTGGGGTTGCCCAGCGATGGTGGTGGCGGCGCCAGCTGCATGGAGCGGCTGCAGGCCGTGGCTCAGGTGGCGGAGATGGGGAATGGGAGCGGAGGAGGAGGGGGAGGAGGAAACGGAGGAGGAGGAGAGACAGCGGCAGATGGAGGGGACCAGATAGCCATGTGGCAGCTGGTAGCTCGTAGCCTAGTAGCAGCTCAACAGGCCCAGCAAGCCCAGCAGGCTCAGAGGCAGACACAGAGGACCCAGCAACTGCACCGAGCCCCATCCAGGAGCTCCGTGGTGGGAGAGGCTGAGCAGGTCAGGGCCTACCTTGGAGGTCTGGATCCCCGAGAGGAGCCTCCGTCCTCCGGAGCCCCATGGGAGTGCCCCGACTGTGGGAAGCTGTTCCGGAGCCTGCAGCAGGTGGTGGCGCACGCCCGTGTCCACATCCAGCGGCCCCATAAGAACCACGGTCACCCCCCGCGCCACGCCGGAGGAGGAGAGGAGGATGGAGGGGCGAGCCGGAGTGGGGGGGGACGAGGAGGTGGTGGGAGAGGAGGTAGTAGCGAGGGAAGACAGGAGTCCAAACTTCAAAGTGGACCTCAACATCAGTCAGCAGCCGGTGGAGGGTTCCACTCAGTGATGTCACAGTTCCAAGGTACAGTGACATGGCTTCACCTCCAAAACGTCCCCAACATGTCTCCCATTTGTTTTCATTAGAGAGAATAAGGGCACAAATAAAAAGCTTGTAGAAAGAGTGGGAGAGTAGCAGAGTGTGAGAGTAGCGTCTAGCAATGCAATTAACTATCAATACCACTTTCTTATTCTCTCCCTCCCGTCTTCCCCTTCTTGCTCTCCCCCCTATTTCTCTTTCCCCCTCTCTCTCCCTCCCCCCTCTGTCTCTACTCCCTCCCCCCTTTCTCTCACCCTCTCCCCTCCCTTGTTCCCTCTCTCCTGGCTCTTTCGCTCTCTCTCTCTCTCTCTCTGTCTCTCTCTCTCTCTCCCCCTTCCTCTCTCTCCAGGAGAGAACGGTCTATCTGGGTCATCTTCAGGTTCGTCCGTGACTTCTAGGGAGCGTGTGCGAGGCACAGGGGTGAAAGACTGCCCCTATTGCGGTAAAGCTTTCCGCTCGTCCCATCACCTTAAAGTGCATCTGAGAGTTCACACAGGTGAGCCTGCCACTAGCCCCCAACCCCCAACACACCTAACAATGGCTGGATCCCAAATCGACCCCTAGCCCCTAAATCCTACATCCTAGGGCTTAGGACACTTATGCTGTGTCTATACCACCTAGGGCCAGTGCACTCTTGTAGATCTGAGGTGACTGGCTAAGATACAGTATAAGGGCATAGTAATACAGTATATAAACAAAAGTATGCGGATCTACAAAAGTATATCCTTTAAATTAGTGGATTCGGCTATTTCAGCCACACCCGTTGCTGACAGGTGTATAAAATCGAGCACACAGCCATGCAATCTCCATAGACAAACATTGGCAGTAGAATGGTCTTACTGAAGAGCTCAGTGACTTTCAACGTGGCACCGTCATAGGATGCCACTTTCCAACAAGTCAGTTTGTCAAATTTCTGCCCTGCTAGAGCTGCCCCGGTCAACTATAAGTGCTGTTACTGTAAAGTGGAAAAATCTGGGAGCAACAACGGCTCAGCCGCGTGGTAGGCAAGATCACAGAACAGACCACATAAAAATCGTCTATCCTCGGTTGCAACACTCACTACCGTGTTCCAAACTGCCTCTGGAAGCAACGTCAGCACAAGAACTGTTCGTCGGGAGCTTCATGAAATGAGTTTCCATGGCCAAGCAGCCGCACACAAGCCTGAGATCCCCATGCACAATGCCAAGCGTTGGCTGGAGTGGTGTAAAGCTTGCCGCCATTGGACTTTGGAGCAGTGGAAACACGTTCTCTGGAGTGATGAATCACGCTTCACCATCAGGCAGTACGATGGACTAATCTGGGTTTGGCAGATGCCAGGAGAACGCTACCTGCCCAAAACCATAGTGCCGACTGTAACGTTTGTTGGAGGAGGAATAATGGTCTTGAGGTGTTTTTCATGGTTTGGGCTAGACCCCTTAGTTCCAGTGAGGGGAAATCTTAACGCTACAGCATACCATGACATTCTAGATTATTCTGTGTTTCCAACTTTTTTGCCACAGTTTGGGGAAGGCCCTTTCCTGTTTTAGCATGACAATGCCCCCGTGCACAAAGCGAGGTCCATACAGAAATGTTTTGTCGAGATTGGTGTGGAAGAACTTGACTGGCCTGCACAGAGCCCTGACCTCATCCTCATCAAACACCTTTGGGATGAATTGGAACACCGACTTCGAGCCAGCACTAATCGCCCAACGTCAGTGCCCAACCTCACTAATGCCCTTGTGGCTGAATGGAAGCAAGTCCCCGCAGCAATGTTCCAACATCTAGTGGAAAGCCTTCCCAGAAGAGTGGAGGCTTTTATAGCAGCAAAGGGTGGACAAACTCCATATTAATGCCCATGATTTTGGAATGAGATGTTCGACGAGCAGGTGTCCACATACTTTTGGTCATGTAGTGTGGCTTCATCTCACCTTCTGATCGGCTGTGTGGAAATGTCGCCATATTGCTTCTACCTGTCCAATGAGATCTCAGAGTGGCTAGGAAGTAGGGGCTAGAGGTCCATTTGGAATTCAGCAAATAATCACTAACAATACAATCTACTCTAGAACACTAAACCTTAACTACATGCACACTGACCACATTTACATGTGCCATTCAATTCATGTGTTCTCAAGTGTTTCTGAGTCCTAAATATGACCATCTCCTCTGTCTGTTGTAATTAATTAGGTGAATCATTATACTTAAGTAGATTGCTACTAGCAATAATCACTTTCAACACCTCCGAGGCTGATGGGGTTTTTAATCTAATGTCCTCCTTATCAAAGCCAATCAGAATTTTAGATTGTGATGGGATACTGCCATCTGTGGTTTGTAATGTGGTACTACAAGCTCGTATAATACTTCAACCCTATAGTTCCCCCTCTTTTATTCCATAGCAGAAATCCAGGAATCAAGGTCCATATAATTGTTTTGTTTTTTCTCTGTGGTCAGAAACAGACTAGGGCAGTTCAGGCAAATGCCAGATGGGCTGGTCCATATTTAGTCCAGTGGTCCTGTCTAAATTGTTTGTTTTTTGTGCAGAATTAGAATAATACAAATGTTTCTCTCCATGTATAGTATAGCATAGCATAGCATAGCATAGCATAGCATAGCATAGTATAGTATAGTGTAACATCTACTGACATTCCTCCATTATAATACGCCCTTGATAACCACAACTAGTTTATGTACCTCTTTCAGGGGAGAGACCGTATAAATGTCCCCACTGTGACTACGCGGGAACACAGTCAGGCTCTCTAAAGTACCACCTCCAGAGGCATCACAGAGAACAGAGGAACGCCATGGGGGCCTCTTCATCCACCGCCTCCTCCCCCGGCCTCACTTCCGCCTCTCTGGGAGGTGGTGGAGGAGCACCACGGGGGGAGGGAAGGGAGGGGATGGCCAAACAGCGCCGGCCCCAGAGCTTCACCCATGGCTCAGCCGCCAGAACCCCGGCAGAGACCGCTTCCTCCAGGCACAACCAGCACCAGCCCTGGATCCTGGGCCTTCCCGAGCAGAGAGACAGGGACCATGGGAAGGCCATGGGAGGACTGAGGGAGGCAGATCTGGAGAGCCAGTACCGGTACCTATCCGGGGTGATGGGGGCGCTGTACCAGGGGGGGATGGAGGGAGGGTGGACAGGGGAGTCCCCTACCCCCACCCCGCCCCCGCCAAAGGCACCCAAAGTGTCCCGCCGCAAACCACTCACCACCAGCCGCATGGTGCCAGCTAATGGGAGGGAGCGGATGGGAGGGGGATCAGCTCGGGGCACCCAGGAGGGAGGCTTGTTGTCCCAGCCCCTGGATCTCTCCCGCCGCCCCTCCCCTGGGCTCGGAGGTCTGGAGGAGGATGGAGTACCGGGAGGTGGTGGTGGAGGAGGAGGAGGATCAGGGGTCACCCTTAACCAGTGCCTGTTCTGTCCCTTCCGTACCTGCTCAGCCGAGCTGATGGCCATGCACCTCCAGGTCAACCACACCAGCAAGTCCAGGCGTAAGAGGGGGGCCCACAACCCCAGCTCCCTGGGGGAACACGGGCCCCAGAGGCCACCCCAACCCCGGGCAGACCCAGACCCCCTAGCCCTGTGGAGGTAAGAGATGCTTGTTTACATTTTATATTTACATATTCGTAATTTAGCAGAGGTTCTTTCCCAGAGCTACTTATAGTTCAACTACGTTTAGTAGGGGGGGGAAACAACATATTACAGTCATTGCAAGTAGACTGAAGTCCCTATCCTATCCTAGGTACCTGAGCGAGAGTGAAGAGAGGGCCCCCCTCGAGGAATGGGCCTCATCCAGGGTGGAGAGGGAGAGAGGGATGGAGAACGGCCTCACTCCAGAGGAAGTGGACCTAGAGGGCAGCTACAACCTCCACCACCCCCTGCAGGCTTCTAACCAGGCCTCCACCACACCCAGGAACACAAGGAGTGGCCTCGCTGGCCTGGGGCAGGAAGGCAAGGTGGAGGAGGATGGGGAAGAGGAGGAAGAAGAGGAGGAAGGAGAAGAGGAGTATTTGGAAAGGGAGAGCAGTAGTCCAGGGGATTCCCCTATAGAGCATGGGATGAGGATGTCTCTCTCCATGTCACCTGCCCTCGGCTCTGACCGTCTTACACGAGAGGAGGAAGCAGTGATGGGAGACTAAACGGCAACAACATCATCCTGCAGAGAGATGGGAAGAGGGAGTTCAACTAGACAGGGCAGAAGCTTAGGAGTCAAATGTTGGGGGTCATTATATCACTTCCTCGTTCTCTTACATACAGCAGTTCAGGGTCATTGTCATGGTAAGTCCGCTGACAAGTATAACTAAGGATCACGGACTGAGATGCACATCCATTGAGAGTGTTGTGTAAACATCATCTCTCCTAAGGAAGCCCATTTAAAAATCATACATTTCTCTCGTCTTTTAATATTTACATCCCGGGAGTTCAGTGCAGTCCTCTTGATTTTCTCAACCAACCACAACCCCCCTTGTACATACAGACAGTGCAGTGTGAATCGTTTCTCTTCAGAACTTTTGAGGCCTTGAGTTCTATATTCCAGAGTTTTCTGTTTTCCATTCCGTCTCCTATCAAGAGGGCTAATTGTGATGATTTGCTCGAGATTGTCCTATGGCTGCTGTTAAGTCTTAATATTACTATGTGAGAACAAATAAACTGTAACATTCTACCATTCCAGAGAACACAAAAATAGTTTTATCAGACCCTATACTTCATGTTTTGAGAATAATACTACTTCTATGAGTAACATTGTTGATTAGTTATACTTTAGCAGAACAAGTGTCAAAAGAAGCCGAACTTCATCCCAACTGCCGTTTAGATAAGTTACCACTTCTTGTCACTTTGACATTCCAAGTTCATATTACGGTCTGTTCAAGAGCACTGATTCGATAACCGTGGTTCAACCACAACCGTTCAAGCCGTAAACTCAAGCTAAGCTATCCAGCTGTCTGCAACAAATAACACGACAGGAGCAACTTTTTACCAGATGAAGATGACAATGATTAGGGATAAAATAACCCCTGACCCTGATATCACAACTTTTTACCAGATGAAGATGACAATGATTAGGGATAAAATAACCCCTAACCCTGATATCACTGCCTCTCATTGGTCGGATTGCTGTTCCGAGGTCACCACAGGAACAGTTAGTCATTTCCTGTTTCCCCCTCAGTTTAGTGCCTGTCTATGTTTGGAATGTCGTCAAGGGAGTTCTACAGGATAGCCTTCTGTTTCTGGGCTCTTATAGGACAATGATATCTGAGAATACAGTATAAAGCTAAAGTATATATGTATAAAAAAAAAAAATGAAATTGGTTCTAGGCTATTGTGAATAGAAATCTGTCGTGGTAAACAAACAGCTGGTGTGGATCTTTCTCTGTTCACAAGAGACCGGTAGCATCTCTATGTGGATTCTGTGGGAAAAAATATAAAGCACTTAGTTGATGAAGATGAACCATTAAGAAATATTCATATGAATGAAAAGAGGTCAAGGTGAAAGGTCAATAAGTGAAAAGGGAGGTTAAAGGTCAGAGGTCAGCATTTACAGCGTGTTCAGAGTCAGACGTGGGCTAACGGTTATTGCTACATTATCGTGGTGGCCGACGGACCATTAAACAAGCAGAAACAAAGCAAAAGTCTGTTTGGGAGACACAGGACCTACAGACGGACAGTGCATCCTGAGTACAATCAGCTGGCACGTCTGGTCAGGTGACCAAGACTCCACGACCGTGTCGCACTCTTTCCTTCCATTCCTTTTATGAGGAAAATAACAGAAACACAAGGGGAAGGAAAAATGGATGAGAGAAAAGGGTGAGTTCCCTCACAGAGCGGAGGACTCAAGAAAGCAAACTGTTGTAGTCTTGGGGTATGCCGTCTTTTAGATGACTAGATTTCTGTCTTTCTTTTTTTTTGAGTGAAGAAGAACGGGAAAAAAGAGTAAGCATTAAAAACATTAACAAATCCATAGATACATCCCAGTAGAATATGTGTAGCTTTTGTAAAGACAAGAAGATAAGAAAAAATGAAAAAATCACTTTCTATGTTTATTTTCATTTCAAGAAGAGAAGCTTACAGAGAAGGTTATGCATATAGTGTAGGTAATGCTAAAAAAAAACTATAAGGCTTGTTGTGAGGAAAAGACTAGTCGGAATGTCATGTCTATAAAGAGCACTGTGCAAGGTTTATAATTTCCCAAAGTAGTTGTTTTTATTTTGACTATCGATGGAACAAACTTTTTTTTTAACGGAAATGTAAGGTGTCACTTTCTGTTGGAGTGTGAAGCTGCAGTTTCAATCCTCTCGCCCAATCAATCAATCAATCAATCAATCAATCAATCTATAATCCAATCAAAACATGATCATTGTATTATTAAGTGCTTGGATGACACTCAAGTTGACATCACAACATATCAAAATATTTATCTCTGCCAAATTTTGATTATTCAATTTGTAATATAGCCACAGTATTGGTTTAGCGCATCATACTACACACAGTATGTTTTGCACACAGTGAACAAGCAAATATTTGATCATAAAAACAACGAAATAAACTACTTACGATTGTAAACGTCACTAAATTATTTGATTGGATAAGTCTTGCCTTCTTGCCCTCCTAACCACATTGGTTGACAGCGAGAGCTTGGGATTGGAACCTAACCCCATTAGTTGTAGGCGAGAGTTTTGGGATTGGAACCTAACCCCATTGGTTGTAGGCGAGAGTTTGGGATTGGAACCACAGCCTTACTTTTGGTTTACGTGCATAATGTGTTTTTACTTCTATCCTTATTAGTGCACCTTATATGAGTTTAGCAGTTCCCTAAGTGGTGTTTTCTTAAAGACTTAGGTTGCACCCGTAATGACACCCTATTCCCTATATGGTTCACTACTTTTGACCAGGACGATTCCCATATAGGCCCTGGTCAAAAGTAGTGCTATGTGCCCTGGTCAAACGTAGTGCTATGGGCCCTGGTCAAAAGTAGTGCACTACTTAGGGAATAGGGTGCCCTTTGGGACAATAACCTGTAGTGTCAATGCCACCGTGCCTTCTGTGTCAAGCACTTCCTGGAGTTGGTATTTTGTAAGCTCACCAAAAGCACTTAGCCCACATCTCTCTTTCCCCTAGTATATCACCTATTTATTCACCTCATTCTTTTTGACTTATTTTATCCTTTCCTTGTCTGTCACTCCAACTTCGCAGGGGCCAAGTGGGTTGTTGTCTTATTTGAACAATTTCTTACCAACAGACATAATATCACTTGGAGGTAATATTGCTAGCATCGCTAGTAGCCCCAGTGTAGGAAACAAGGTTGATTTCAGCTAACCCTTGGCAAACCAAAGCCCCAGTTTTATGGATAAATCTTTAGAATTAGGTGCCAAAACCTGTCCATGGGGACACTAAACACGTTAAATTAAGATAATATAATTCAATGGTATTATCAAGATATTATATTGTCATTCTCTTGATCCTTTTAATGTATGTGTACAACTCTCTTTTCTTCTTTCTCAACTCCCTAACCTCTCTCTCTTCTTCCTTTCTTCCATAACCCCTCTCTCTCTCTCTCTCTCTCCCTCTCTTCCGTAACCTGGCACCATTAGAAGGTGATGATGTGTACTATCTGGTATTGAGGCCTTTTATTCTTAGATTTGTATTTTCAATTTGTGTGATGTTCGTACATTCGTTCATTCGATGCCCGATGAGATGGAGTAACGCTATTCTTCTTCTTTTTAAAATGATTATTATTGTTTTGGCATTATTAAGGAGAAGAAGAAGAAGAAGAAGAAGAAGGGGGGAAAAAAAGAAAAAAAATGTCTTGTTGAATGTTGTACAGATAGCACTAGAGATGTGTTTTTAATAAGAGAGCGCAAACCCAAGCTCTAGTCCCGCCCACTCCTCCCTCTCATTGGCAGATAGGACAAGTGACTTGCCAAGGATAGTACAAGTGACCCGCCAATCAGTTAAATGAACTGCCCTCCAACTGACAAACATGTTCGATCCAGTGAACGTAAACTACATCATCATCTTAAATTACCCACAGAATATGTCATAATATGTGAAAATGTGAATGTCCCAGACAGTCAATGGTTAATCTGAAATATTTCCTAAATTGCTTCTGGCAAGGAAGCTCTCTGAAATATGCTAGAAATCTTTTAACCGGGGGCCTAACCATATTGTTGACCCTTCATTTCCTAGTTTCACATGCATTTTGAAGAAGTGCAGATGTTAGAGTACTGTTGCAGTGTGTGTGACTGACATAGGTCATAGGGCCCTTGTCAAACGTAGTGCACTATATAGGGAATCGGGTGCCATTTGGAACAAAGCCACTGTCTGTTGGAGAGGTGGAAGGGAGTGCTGGGTTTGGGCTCTCGTGTAGATGACTGCCATTGCAGTGAGGGAAAAACTGACCTAACCTAACATAGTAGTGACTAATATGAGTTTGTGGACAGATTTTTAAAAAACAACAACACACACATTAGAGATAAATTAATAAATGCAAACGAAGGAAAGAAAAGGGTTGATGGTTTATTTTTGTGAGTCATGTCATTTCTCTTATGCTATTTATACTGTTTTTATTTCAACGTCCCTGTGTGTGTGTGTGTGTGTGTGTGTGTGTGTGTGTGTGTGTGTGTGTGTGTGTGTGTGTGTGTGTGCGTGCGTGCGTGCGTGCGTGCGTGCGTGTGACAAAGGTAAAGAAACACACAGAACACGCCATGGGGAAGGAAGAAACCTTGAGAGGAACCAGGGGCCGGATTCACAATTGTTTCCGAGTAGGAGTGAGGCACCCCCTGTCCACATAATCATATTCATTATGACCTACTGCACTGATCCAGGTGGGATTCGTACTCTTGAGATGCTTGATACATATGGCCCAGATCTATATAGTGAAGGACTTCAGCTGTTACGGCATCCATGTGACATTACACCATTGAATCATCACAGTCCAGTGTGCCGTCGTGCTAAATGATGTTATCAAATGAGTCGGTCTACTCATGCTGCACTACAACACTATTGAAATACCGGAAGCGGCATCAAGATCAGTCAGTACATTAGAGACAATTTTAGCAAAGTGGCACTCAGCCTCTCACCTCTCAACAACTTGGATACATCCGAAATGGCAGCCTATTCCCTAATTAGTGCACTACTTTTAAACAGGGCTCATAGGGCTCCTGTCAAAAGTACTGGGATGCTATTTGGGATGTACAACCCTTGACTGTAAAAATAGACGGTGGAGGTATGTCGCCCTCTAGCGGGTATAACAGATTCCCTGCTATGATTCCCTAGATTCTCTGCTATGAGGATTATGATTCTGTGACAGGAGGGGCAAGGAATAATTATGATTTGACTGCAGTAAAAGGGGGACTGTTTGTTTTCCTGTTAGATACGATTAAAAATTCGGGAAGGAAAATAAGTTTGTGGTTCGCATTCCGCTAAGCTATCAAAGGGGAATGTAAGCACATTGCGGGTCTCATGGGCACATATCCAACCTTTTCCTGACATAATGGATGAACAAGAAGCACAGAAGACATTACACCTCATCACTGTCTGTCATGAAATATGAAGTGAAGGGTGATGTCGGTCTATATCGACAACTATGCGTTTTATAGCGCATGCACCATATTCTTCACGAAGTCATCCAATGTTACGCATTTCGAGTGAGTCTCAATGGTGGAACTTCTACTTTAACATCTGATTCAACTTCCTCAGTCACAATTTGTTGTTAGATGTGTTACTTTATGTATTCCTACGTGATTTATTAGAAGAAAGACTCATGTCCATGAGCCGTCAGCGCATCACAGCTCCGTTGGCACGAGGGCAAGTCTCCAGTGAGTGGGTGAATGCGCGTGTGAGTGGGCGAGCAAGAAAGGGGAGAAGAGAGGGAGGGAAGGAGAGATAGAGAGGGAGGGGGAGCGGAGGTACAGGGGATTCTGATGTTTTCTGTTGCACACAACCGCACTGCTCGCCCTAACTGCACTATCCATACTGCTGTATCCTAGACTGTCTGCATGAGACGAGTCAGTTTACTGTTTCGAAGCATTTCTCGGCTCGACTCTATACCTGTCCCCGACTCTTCTCTTTTTTTGGCACATCTTTCTAGTTTCTCTTCAAAACCTTCGATCGAACTGAAGTGTTTTTCCAAGGAAAGCGATCGTTGAAAGTGCCAGTCTAAGCGGCTAGAAGAGAAGAGAAGTGACTTGTCTGCAGAACTCTCCGCGCTGCACGTTCTCAAGATGAGCGAGGTAAGTGTCCAGCTCAACTGTGATCGGTTAACAGTTCAAGCTGCAGTTGTTGTTAGGCTTTAATAACGGGGTGATTATGATTATTCGGCAATTATTCTACTGATCATATGCTATAAATGCTTTGAGAATTCACTATATAACACCCCTTCGATTATCTTATACGCATCCATTCAGTAAGTCCAATAGTTATGCTACTACATGGAAATTATAGACAATTTTAGTTTAACATCAACAAGTGAACATAGACATTGTATTTGATTTTACCCTGCCCACGTAACTAATTGTCTAGATGAGTATCTTTGCGATGATACCACCCCGCCCCCCAATCCCCGCAACCCATCCAAGGTGCGGTAAAAAAAAAAATATATATATATATATATTATTTTTTTATCGTTTTCAGAGCGCAGCTCTTTACATCTTGCGACTCGGTTGGCGCCGGTCCCAAATAAAGCGCACAAGGCGAGTATCACTGCATCGCCAGTGGGCATTGTGAACAGCCGTTCAGGGGCAGTGATGGGTGACAAAAGTACCTTCCGCCTCCGGTGAATTGCCACGCCGATGTCAGACACACCTGCTTCACCGAATGGAGATCTATTTCATTTTGACACATCTGGGTTATATAGGCTACACGCCTATCATGGGCTTACACCATGATGTAGCATGTCCATTTATTTTCTAATTGATCAAAAGTACTTCATGGTCTTCCTGGTTTACCCGCAAGGCCCATTGTTTTTTCTGGCATCCATTTAAAATAGACATTTCGCCTACATGTAATTTGACTAATGTAATCCTAATCTAGACTAAATTGAACATCCTTTATAATGTTTTAAACTTCTAAGTGGCACCCTATTCCCTAAACAGTGCATTCGGACAGTATTCAGATTGTTTCCCCTTTTCCACATTTTGTTACAGCCTTATTAAAAAAAAAAAAAAAAATTTAATCCTCAGCAATCCACACATAATGACAAAGCAAAACAGGTTTTTAGACATTTTTGCTAATATATTGTTTACTTAAGTATTCAGACCCTTTGCTATGAGGTTCAAAATTGAGCTCAGGTGCATCCTGTTTCCTTTGATCATCCTTGAGATGTTTCTACAACTTGATTGGAGTCCACCTGTGAAAATTCAATTGATTGGACATGATTTGGAAAGGCCCACACCTGTCTGTCTATATAAGGTCCCACAGTTGACAGTGCATGTCAGAGCAAAAACCAAACCATGAGGTCGAAGCAATTGTCCGTAGAGCTCCGAGACAGGATTGTGTCAAGGCACAGATCTGGGGAAGTGTACCAACAAATTTCTGCAGCATTGAAGGTCCCTAAGAACACATTCTTAAATGGAAGAAGTTTGGAACCACCAAGACTCTTCCTACAGCTGTCCGCCCAGCCACACTGAGCAATCAGGGGAGAAGGGCCTTGGTCAGGGAGGTGACCAAGAACCCTATGGTCACTCTGACCGAGCTCCATAGTTCCTCTGTGGAGATGGGAGAACATTCCGGAAGGACAACCATCTCTGCAACACTCCACCAATCAGGCCTTTATGGTAGAGTGGCCAAATGGAAGCCACTCCTCAGTAAAAGGCACATGACAGCCCGCTTGGAGTTTGTCTAAAGGCACCTAAAGACACTCAGACCATGAGAAACAAGATTCCATGGTGTGATGAAACCAATATTGAACTCTTTGGCCTGAATGCCAAGGTTCACGTCTGGAGGAAACCTGGCACCGTTTCTACGGTGAAGCATGGTGGTGGCAGCATCATGCTGTGGGGATGTTTTTCAGCGGCAGGGACTGGGAGACTAGTCAGGATCGAGGGAATAATGAATGGAGCAAAGTACAGAGAAATATTTGATGAAACCCTGCTCCAGACTTCTCAGGACCTCAGACTGGGTTGAAGGTTCACCTTCCAACAAGACGACCCAAAGCACACAGCCAAGACAATGCAGGAGTGGCTTCGGGACAAGTCTCTGAATGTCATTGAGTGGCCCAGCCAGAGCCCGGACTTGAACCCGATCGAACATCTCTGGAGAGACCTGAAAATAGCTCTGCAGCGACGCTCCCCATCCAACCTGACAGAGTTTGAGAGCATCTGTAGAGAAAAATGGGAGAAACTCCCCAAATACATGTGCCAAGCTTGTAGCGTCATCCCAAATCAAATCCAACCCAATAAGACTCGAGGCTGTAATCGCTGTCACAGGTGCTTCAACAAAGTACTGAGTAAAGGGTCTGAATACTTATGTTAATGTAACATTTCATAAAAACATTTATTTGTATAAATTTGCACACATTTCTAAAAACCTATTTTTGCTTTGTCATTATGGGGTCTTGTGTCACGCCCTGACCATAGAGATCCTTTTATTCTCTATGTTGGTTAGGTCGGGGTGTGACTAGGGTGGGTTATCTAGGTTATTACTTGTCTATGTTGGCCTGGTATGGTTCCCATTCAGAGGCAGCTGTTTATCGTTGTCTCTGATTGGGGATCATATTTAGGCAGCCTTTTTTCCACTGGGTTTTTGTGGGATCTTGTTTGTTTGTGTGTAGTTGCCAGTGTGCACTGCATTTGACTTCACGTTTCGTTTTTGTTTTGTATTGTTTTGGTGAGTTTCTTTAATTAAACATGTGGAACTCGACGCACGCTGCGCCTTGGTCCGTTAATTCTACAAACGAACGTGACAGAAGTTCCCACCACTCACGGACCAAGCAGCGTGCAAAGGAGGAGAGGGTATCCTGGGCCTGGGAGGATGTCCTTACCTCCTGGACTTGGGAGGAGATAATGGCAGGAGACGAAAGCCTTCAATGGAAGCAGACGCAAGCGGTGAAGGAAGGACAGCGACAACACCGGGGTTCGCGGCCACGACGCAAGCCCAAGAAGCAACCTCAAAAAATGTTTTGGGGGGAGGAGGCACACGGGGTGGTCGACGAAGTCGACGAAGTGGATGAAGTGCGTGTCCCCAGTCAGGTGCGTCCTGTGCCTGCTCCCCGCACTCGCCCTGAAGTGCGTGTCCCCAGTCAGGTGCGTCCTTTGCCTGCTCCTCGCACTCTCCCTGAAGTGCGTGTTCCCAGTCAGGTACGTCCTGTGCCTGCTCCTCGCACTCTCCCTCAGGTGCACTTTCCCAGTCAGGTACGTCCTGTGCCTGCTCCTCGCACTCTCCCACAAGTGCGCCTTCCCAGTCAGGTGCGTCCTGTGCCTGCTCCCCGCACTCGCCCTGAGGGGCGTGTCCCCAGTACGGTGCCACCTATGCCGGCCCCACACATCAGGCCTCCAGTGCACCTCCCCAGTCCAGAGCTTCAGGCAACGAGTCCCAGTCCAGAGCTTCCAGCGACGGTTCACAGTCCAGAACCTCCTGAGATGGTCCATAGTCCGGAACCTCCTGAGACGGTCCACGGTTCAGAACCTCCTGCGACGGTTCACAGTCCAGAACCTCCAGCTCCATGGCAGGAGTCTTCCTCTGCGCCGATGTCAAGGCACGGCGTCCAGTCCCGCGCCAAGGCAGGAGCCTACAGCAAGGGTTCCTAGTCCAGAGCCTCCTGTGAGGGTTCCCAGGCCGGAGCCTCCAGAGAGGGTTCCTAGTTTAGAGCCTCCAGCGACGACGGTCCCCAGTCCAGAGCTTCCTGCTAAGGTTCCCAGTCCAGAGCCTCCTGCGAGGGTTCCCAGTCCAGAGCCTCCAGCGACGGTCCCCAGTCCAGAGCTTCCGGCGACGGTCCCCAGTCCAGAGCTTCCGGCGACGGTCCCCAGTCCAGAGCCTCCTGCGAGGGTTCCCAGTCCAGAGCCGCTACCGAAGCTGACGTATCCGCGAGCTAAGTGGGTACTTCGCCCCGCATCGGAGCCGCCCCTGACGTTGGATGCCCACCCGGACTCTCCCCTAATGAGTCAGGTTTTGCGGCCGGAGTCTGCACCTTTGGGGAGGATACTGACACGCCCTGACCATAGCGATCCTTTTATTCTCTATGTTGGTTAGGTCGGGGTGTGACTAGGGTGGGTTATCTAGGTTATTATTTGTCTATGTTGGCCTGGTATGGTTCCCATTCAGAGGCAGCTGTTTATCGTTGTCTCTGATTGGGGATCATATTTAGGCAGCCTTTTTTCCACTGGGTTTTTGTGGGATCTTGTTTGTTTGTTTGTAGTTGCCAGTTTGCACTGCATTTGACTTCACGTTTCGTTTTTGTTTTGTATTGTTTTGGTGAGTTTCTTTAATTAAACATGTGGCACTCTATGCGCGCTGCGCCTTGGTCCGTTAATTCTACAAACAAACGTGACATCTTGTTTGTAGATTGATGAGGGAAAAAACGATTGAATTCATTTTAGAATAAGGCTGTAATGTAACAAAATGTAGAAAAAGCCAAGGGGCCTGAATACTTTCCAAATGCACTGTAGAGTTTACTGGGGAAGCTCTTGCAGGGCAGAAATTTGACGAACTGACTTGTTGCAAAGGTGGCATCCTAGGACGGTGCCATGTTGAAAGTCAGTGAGCTCTTCAGTAAGCCATTCAACTGCTAAGCCGTAAGAATCCTCGACAGCTTAATCAAATGGCTTCCCAGACTATTTGCATTGCCCTCCCTTTTTACGCTGCTGCTATTCTCTGTTTAACATCTATGCATAGTCACTTTAACTCCACCTACATGTACATATTACCTCGAATAACCGGTGCCCGCGCACATCGACTCTGTACCGGTACCCCCTGTATATAGCCTCGCTATTGCTTTACTGCTGCTCTTTAATTATTTGTTACTTTTATTTCTTATTTTTTACTTTTCAATTTTTTATTTAACACGTATTTTTCTTAACTGCATTGTTGATTAAGGGCTTGGAAGTAGGCATTTCACTGTAAGGTCTACCACACCTGTTGTATTTGGCGCATATGACAAATAACATTTTATGGAGATTGCATGACTGTGTGCTCGATTTTATACCCCTGTCAGAAACGGGTGTGACTGAAATAGCCGTATCCACTAATTTGACCAATTAGTGTATTTACGCAACTGCGCACAAAGCCTGAAGGTACGCATACGCACACATGCACACACACACACACGGAAAGAGAGACAGGGAGAGTGGGAGAGAAAGAGAACGAGTGATTGTGTTCTTGTTGTGCTTGTAATTAACAGTGAGCAGGCTTCCCCTTCACTAAACCTGTTCTATTTTAGGCGTGTGGGGATAATTAGCAGGTCTTATTAATTGCAGCGGAAGGCCAGTCCTCCAGCCACCAAGGTGAAAATTAGAAAATGCCAATCCCACCCCCCACCCCCTACAGCTCTCTTTCTATCCTTCGCTCTACACCCCCCCTAAGTCTCTAACCCTACCTTTCCCCTACTCTCTCTCTCTCTCTCTCTCTCTCTCTCTCTCTCTCTCTCTCTCTCTCTTTCTCTTTCTCTTTCTCTTTCTCGACTGCGATTACAGTGCCAAAGCCAACTGGCATGTTCAAGTATTATTGGCTTTTCCCTCATTCCCCTCTTCTCCTCCTCCTCCCCTCTGACAGGGAGGTAATCCCTTTATTTCTGTCTATAAATAAATACTTTTTACTGCTGAGGAGCTTCCAGGGAGGTAGTTGCTCTTTCTCTCTCCTCTCCCTTGACCCTACCAGAATTAGGATGCCATTTTGGGCCTTCCTGTAGGCTGCTATATTGTTCTTACAGAAGTGTCTCTCTTTTCGCACCAATAACAGGTTTTGCTTTGGGGGCTATTCTCTTTCCCCTCCAATACATGTCGTTTTGCTATGTCCATCTTAGTTTCTGTCGTTTTGCACCAATAAATGTAGTTTTCAGTCCTAGTAAGCCTTGGGGCTTTTTGAGATTGTTCTCTTGTTCGCCAGTGTTGGGTCCCGTGTAGCAAGTCGATGCCTTTTTTAAAAGGGCTTCAGATTCGATTTTTCCTCCCTCCAGTGTTGGGTTTCTGTAGCTATTCCGTTTTTCTTAGAAAGGTAGAGTGGTATTTGTGGTTGGAGTAAAGACCACCGTATGCTGCGAAAATGATGAAAATGAACCTTTTTCAGTAAAGGGCAGTTAAATGTCTAAAGTCAAACCTGTCATGTTTTCTTGTTCTCTCCCTTTGCACCCCCCCCCCCTTCTTCTTTCCTCCTCTTCAAGACCCCTTGTCTGTTTCTCTTTCAATCTCTCTCCCTATTTCTCTCGTTGCCTCTCTCTTTCCCTCCAGCATCAGGCATCATAAGGGGCATCCCAAATGGCACTCTATTCCCTACATAGTGCACTTCTTTTGACCAAAGCCCTATGGGCCCTGGTCAAAAGTAGTGCACTACATAGGGAATAGGGTGCCGTTTGGGATGAAACCGGTCATAATCATCCATCACCCAGGTATCAGCGTTACCAAATGCACTCCCTTCTATCAACCTAGTTACTGTACTTACATAAAACCACTATCTGGAAATGATGTCATTTTATGGCCGATTTTTCTGGTTGGAGAGCGAGGGAGCGAGTGTTGGTTGAAAGTCATAGTTAGATCTTGAGAGAACGAGAGAGAAAAAGAGAGAGAGACCTGGCAGAGTACAGTTTACAGCCCCGTGGACAGGTGGCGGAGTACAGTTTACAGCCCCATGGACAGCTGGCAGAGTACAGTTTACAGCCCCATGGACAGCTGGCGGAGTACAGTTTACAGCCCCATGGACAGCTGGCAGAGTACTGTTTACAGCCCCATGGACATCTGGCGGAGTACAGTTTACAGCCCCATGGACAGCTGGCGGAGTACAGTTTACAGCCCCATGGACAGCTGGCAGAGTACAGTTTACAGCCCCATGGACAGCTGGCAGAGTACAGTTTACAGCCCCATGGACGGCTGGTAGAGTACAGCTTACTGCCCCATGGACAGCTGGTAGAGTACAGTTTACAGCCCCATGGACAGCTGGCGGAGTACAGTTTACAGCCCCATGGACAGCTGGCGGAGTACAGTTTACAGCCCCATGGACAGCTGGCGGAGTACAGTTTACAGCCCCATGGACAGCTGGCAGAGTACAGTTTACAGCCCCATGGACAGCTGGCGGAGTACAGTTTACAGCCCCATGGACAGTTGGCAGAGTACAGTTTACAGCCCTATGGACATCTGGAGGAGTACAGTTTACAGCCCCATGGACAGCTGGCAGAGTACAGTTTACAGCCCCATGGACAGCTGGCAGAGTACAGTTTACAGCCCCATGGACATCTGGCGGAGTACAGTTTACAGCCCCATGGACAGCTGGCGGAGTACAGTTTACAGCCCCATGGACAGCTGGCAGAGTACAGTTTACAGCCCCATGGACAGCTGGCAGAGTACAGTTTACAGCCCCATGGACGGCTGGTAGAGTACAGCTTACTGCCCCATGGACAGCTGGTAGAGTACAGTTTACAGCCCCATGGACAGCTGGCGGAGTACAGTTTACAGCCCCATGGACAGCTGGCGGAGTACAGTTTGCAGCCCCATGGACAGCTGGCGGAGTACAGTTTACAGCCCCATGGACAGTTTGCGGAGTACAGTTTACAGCCCCATGGACAGCTGGCGGAGTACAGTTTACAGCCCCATGGACAGCTGGCAGAGTACAGTTTACAGCCCCATGGACAGCTGGAAAAATGCAGTATACAGCCCCATGGACAGCTGGCAGAGTACAGTTTACAGCCCCATGGACATCTGAAGGAGTACAGTTTACAGCCACATGGACATCTGGCGGAGTACAATTTACAGCCCCATGGACAGCTGGCAGAGTACAGTTTACAGCCCCATGGACAGCTGGCGGAGTACAGTTTACAGCCCCATGGACAGCTGGCGGAGTACAGTTTACAGCCCCATGGACAGCTGGCGGAGTACAGTTTACAGCCCCATGGACAGCTGGCGGAGTACAGTTTACAGCCCCATGGACAGCTGGCGGAGTACAGTTTACAGCCACATGGACAGCTGGCGGAGTACAGTTTACAGCCACATGGACAGCTGGCGGAGTACAGTTTACAGCCCCATGGACAGTTGGCGGAGTACAGTTTACAGCCCCATGGACAGCTGGCTGAGTACAGTTTACAGCCCCATGGACATCTGGAGGGGTACAGTTTACAGCCCCATGGACAGCTGGCTGAGTACAGTTTACAGCCCCATGGACAGCTGGCTGAGTACAGTTTACAGCCCCATGGACATCTGGAGGGGTACAGTTTACAGCCCCTTGGACAGTTGGCAGAGTACAGTTTACAGCCCCATGTACAGCTGGCAGAGTACAGTTTACAGCCCTATGGACAGTTGGCAGAGTACAGTTTACTGCCCCATGGACAGTTGGCAGAGTACAGTTTACAGCCCCATGGACAGCTGGCGGAGTACAGTTTACAGCCCTATGGACAGCTTGCAGAATACAGTTTACAGCCCCATGGACAGTTGGCAGAGTACAGTTTACAGCCCCATGGACATCTGGCGGAGTACAGTTTACAGCCCCATGGACAGCTGGCAGAGTACAGTTTACAGCCCCATGGACAGCTTGCGGAGTACAGTTTACAGCCCCATGGACAGCTGGCAGAGTACAGTTTACAGCCCCATGGACAGCTGGCGGAGTACAGTTTACAGCCCCATGGACAGCTGGCAGAGTACAGTTTACAGCCCGATGGACAGTTGGCAGAGTATAGTTTACAGCCCCATGAACAGCTGGCGGAGTACAGTTTACAGCCCCATGGACAGTTGACAGAGTACAGTTTACAGCCCCATGGACAGCTGGCGGAGTACAGTTTACAGCCCTATGGACAGTTGGCGGAGTACAGTTTACAGCTCTATGGACAGTTGGCGGAGTACAGTTTACAGCCCCATCAACAGCTGGCGGAGTACAGTTTACAGCCCCATGAACAGCTGGCTGAGTACAGTTTACAGCCCCATGGACATCTGAAGGAGTACAGTTTACAGCCACATGGACATCTGGCGGAGTACAATTTACAGCCCCATGGACAGCTGGCAGAGTACAGTTTACAGCCCCATGGACAGCTGGCGGAGTACAGTTTACAGCCCCATGGACAGCTGGCGGAGTACAGTTTACAGCCCCATGGACAGCTGGCGGAGTACAGTTTACAGCCCCATGGACAGCTGGCGGAGTACAGTTTACAGCCCCATGGACAGCTGGCGGAGTACAGTTTACAGCCACATGGACAGCTGGCGGAGTACAGTTTACAGCCACATGGACAGCTGGCGGAGTACAGTTTACAGCCCCATGGACAGTTGGCGGAGTACAGTTTACAGCCCCATGGACAGCTGGCTGAGTACAGTTTACAGCCCCATGGACATCTGGAGGGGTACAGTTTACAGCCCCATGGACAGCTGGCTGAGTACAGTTTACAGCCCCATGGACAGCTGGCTGAGTACAGTTTACAGCCCCATGGACATCTGGAGGGGTACAGTTTACAGCCCCTTGGACAGTTGGCAGAGTACAGTTTACAGCCCCATGTACAGCTGGCAGAGTACAGTTTACAGCCCTATGGACAGTTGGCAGAGTACAGTTTACTGCCCCATGGACAGTTGGCAGAGTACAGTTTACAGCCCCATGGACAGCTGGCGGAGTACAGTTTACAGCCCTATGGACAGCTTGCAGAATACAGTTTACAGCCCCATGGACAGTTGGCAGAGTACAGTTTACAGCCCCATGGACATCTGGCGGAGTACAGTTTACAGCCCCATGGACAGCTGGCAGAGTACAGTTTACAGCCCCATGGACAGCTTGCGGAGTACAGTTTACAGCCCCATGGACAGCTGGCAGAGTACAGTTTACAGCCCCATGGACAGCTGGCGGAGTACAGTTTACAGCCCCATGGACAGCTGGCAGAGTACAGTTTACAGCCCGATGGACAGTTGGCAGAGTATAGTTTACAGCCCCATGAACAGCTGGCGGAGTACAGTTTACAGCCCCATGGACAGTTGACAGAGTACAGTTTACAGCCCCATGGACAGCTGGCGGAGTACAGTTTACAGCCCTATGGACAGTTGGCGGAGTACAGTTTACAGCCCTATGGACAGTTGGCGGAGTACAGTTTACAGCCCCATCAACAGCTGGCGGAGTACAGTTTACAGCCCCATGAACAGCTGGCTGAGTACAGTTTACAGCCCCATGGACAGCTGGTGGAGTACAGTTTACAGCCCCATGGACAGTTGGCAGAGTACAGTTTACAGCCCTATGGACAGCTGGCAGAGTACAGTTTACAGCCCCATGGACAGCTTGCAGAGTACAGTTTACAGCCCCATGGACAGCTGGCGGAGTACAGTTTACAGCCCCATGGACAGCTGGCAGAGTACAGTTTACAGCCCCATGGACAGCTTGCAGAGTACAGTTTACAGCCCTATGGACAGCTGGCAGAGTACAGTTTACAGCCCCATGGACAGCTTGCAGAGTACAGTTTACAGCCCCATGGACAGCTGGCGGAGTACAGTTTACAGCCCCATGGACAGCTGGCAGAGTACAGTTTACAGCCCCATGGACAGCTGGCAGAGTACAGTTTACAGCCCCATGGACAGCTGGCAGAGTACAGTTTACAGCCCCATGGACAGCTGGCAGAGTACAGTTTACAGCCCCATGGACAGCTGGCAGAGTACAGTTTACAGCCCCATGGACAGCTGGCAGAGTACAGTTTACAGCCCCATGGACAGTTGGCAGAGTACAGTTTACAGCCCTATGGACAGCTGGCAGAGTACAGTTTACAGCCCCATAGACAGTTGGCAGAGTACAGTTTACAGCCCCATGGACAGTTGGCAGAGTACAGTTTACAGCCCCATGGACAGCTGGCTAGATGATGATGACTACACCACAGAGCCGTGACAAATGCCCATACAAACACATGCTGAACACAGTAACTTTCCCCCAAAACAGTTTTCTAGAAATTCTGGTTGGAGGATGATGGATTTCCTGCTTATTCCCTTCTAATTCGTCGACTCTTCCAACCAGGATTTAAGGAAAACCAGGGCATTTTGTCAAATTGACCAGAATGTGTACAGTATGGAGCTGTGATGAATGGCCATACAAACAGATGGCTGAACACAGATTGCCATCACAATGATTTCATTGAGTAGTACAGTGTTGAAAACAAACAAAAAACATCTTTAATGTATCAAATGGCGAACAGGGTGCATCCCAAATGGGCACCATATTCCCTATATAGTGCACTACTTTTCAAGAGGCCCCTGGTCAAAAGAAGTGCACTAAAGACTAAATAGGGTGCCGTTTGGGACCGTAAATTCCTAGAATAGAACGCTTGTCTGGCTAAAGCACACATCATGTTGGCCGTGTGTATATTAGGCTATATCTGTCTATCCCTCGACTCCATTTTCCCGACCGTTTGTCTCGATAAGCAGGAATCTTCCGTTCTCGTTCACCCGCTGTCTTCTCTCTCTCTTTTCCCCACTGTCCCCCCCCCCCCCCCACTCTCTCTCTCTCTCTCTCTCTCTCTCTCCCCATCTCTCTCTCTTCATCACTTACAGCAAATCCCAGACACTTAAATGCTGCAATCTGTCTCTGTCTGGCATCCATCCCTCCCGCGGTCCCCCCTTTCACTCTTCTCCTCTCTCTGGCTTTCTCTCTCTCTCTCTCTTGGCCTCATGTTCACGAATGAATGCGTTACCAGCGACAAATAAGTAAGGGAGAAATCCTCAACAAGCGAGACGGGAGACGGGAGAGAGAACCTGTGCGAGAATAATACGAAACCTCGGGGGGATTTGAGTGTTAGCCAGCCATCCATGTAGAGATAAGAATGTAGGAGAGGGAGGGTGTGCGTTTCTGTGTAAGAGAGAAAGAGAGTGGGGGGAAGAGGAGGGGGGGGAGGTAAAACGAAGGTCTATTCACGGTGCGAAGGTATTTATCGCGTGGGTTGTGTCTTTCTTTTCACTCTTCGACCTTGCTCTCTCTCCGTCTCTCCCTCTCTCCATTCCCGTTCCCTCCTGTGTGCTTTCTTTCTCTCTCCCTCCTGTGCTTTCTTTCTGTCCTTCACTCAGCTAGTCATTCAATCCCACCTCCGTGCAACCCAGATGCCTGGTTTACTTCTCGAGCCCCCTGTCCTTTCTCCCTTCTTCTCTCTCTCTCTCTCTCTCCCTTTCTCACTCTTCCTTCTTACTCAAGCCCCTCTCCTCTCCTGCCTGCTTCATTTCAATGTGTCAGTTATTACCCCCCCCCCCCCCCCCCCCTGTGAGTATGAGAAGAGAAACACAGCATAGAGAGGGAACCATTGCCTCCAGGCAGTGTGTGTGTCAGTCAGACAGGCATTGAGAGATGGGGAAATGGGGAAGGGGGGGACAACGGAGAAGACGATGATGGATCACAGATGGATGATATGGAACATAAAGCTATAGCTTAGTGACACTGATAGCCCAGATAGATTTGTC